>NC_056620.1:178581-433581 GCF_018340385.1 Cyprinus carpio
GCAGTCTTTCACTGCATGAGTCAGTCTATTAAAATGCATTCAGAATGATCACAAATTCAAGACATGGGGCAGAAAATGTGTATATTTTAAAAATACATTACAATGCATCCATTGATAAAGCTGCTGGTGTTCCTCTGTTTGCTCATGTCTCTGGAGTGTGTGTGTGTGTGTGTGTGAGAGAGTGTGTGTGTGTGTGTTCGCAGCATATGCATTAATCCTCTAACCCTCACCCTCTAGTGTGTGTGTGTGTATGTGTGTGTGTGTGTGTGTGTGTGTGTCTGCAGCAGATGCATTAATCCTCTGACCCGCACTGTGAATGTTTAGCCTCTCGTGGGCTGCTTTACTGTACGTCATACATTATAGTCTTCATTGGCTGGCCGGTGTCCAGTTTCTCAGAGTGTGTGGGCAGACGGGAGGAGCGCGTGTGTGTGTCACAGTAATCATGAAGCATTAAAGCTGCGTCTGACTTGAGTCTGGCACGAGGAGGATTTATGGTTATCTGTGACGTGATCAGGACGCATCCGCAGCTCTGTGTCTGTGAAATCTGTGCTGAGTTAATACAGCACACAGTGATTTTCAGAGCAGAGGCCATCCCAGCGTACAGAGACTCATACTGTAATAAAACTGTAGAACATATGGTCAATTCTGCAAAGTGGTTAGTTGATAAACATAAAAATATTGATTTCAATTGAAATAAGTAGGCTTATGCAAAATATTAAGGAACAATCATAAAAAATTACATTAAAAAAAAAATGCAGAAAAACTACAGAATAAAATAACAAAAAAATTGATCAAGCCCCAAAATAAACATACATTAAAATTATTTTTGTTGTCTGCAGTGGAGTTTACAGTTGATTGCATCTGAAAATAGATAACCTGACATCCAGTCTTCATCTCAGCAGGCAACATCATTGCTCTCCCCTGCTTTTTATGCATCTTCAGCTTGTCCTTTCTTTGACAGCCCTGATCGGAAGAAAATATTCTTCATTTACCTCAAAAAGGAGTATTTGCTTTTTTGGAGCTGTCACTGACTATTTCTGAATGTTTTGGTAAAAATATAACTCTAGCTTTGAGGTGGTTGAGATGAAAGGTTTATTATGTGATTTGTACAGACATTGGAGGGCTGTTAAAGGAGAAATGTAGCACTGCATCAGTGTCTCAGCAATGGATGCTCTGCAGTGAATGGGTGCCGTCAGAATGAGAGTCCAAACAGCTGATAAAAACATCACAATAATCCACAAGTAATCCACAGCACTCCAGTCCATCAGTTAACATCTGGAGAAGACAAAAGATGAAACAAAACCAGCATTAAGACATTTTTTTTTTTTTTGCAACTTTTTTTGGGGGGGTTATTTAAATTTTTAGTTTTTTATTTTTTGGTCTGGTTTTGCGTTTTATGTTTTGATTTTGATCTTCGATCCAAGTTTTTGTAAACTTTAGTGAATTAAAGCAATAATCCCCGTGAAGCTGTGGTTTACAGTGAGTTTATAACAGCTGAGGGGCGTTGTTAGGTACGATGCAGAGCGGAGTTATAGCTGTTATAAATTCACTGTAAACCACGGCTTCACGGGGATTAATGCTTTTATAAAACGATTATTTCATATACGGCATGTAAGGTTTCACAGAATAAAACAGAGCAAATACAGTGTAATGATATTAATAAAACAGTATTCTTCCACCAAACAATGTAGTTCCTCAGAAACAGTTGTCCTCCTAACAAAGTGGTTGCCGAGCAACACACAGAAGTAAACAAAGGTGTATGTTACTTTGTAATTTACAACAGCTTCAAACGTGGCTCAGCCAATCAGAATCAAGGACCGAAACTATCTGTTTTATAATTCATGTTAATGTACATTAATATACCGTACACATGTGTATATACACACCATACAATACATTGAGCAGTACTTCTAATAAAGGTGGTAAAAAATGAAGGAGGACTGAAGAATCCATGCGTGATTCTTTTGCAGCAGTTCGTGGTTTTCCTGGGTACATGGTCTCTCCTGATGATAGTCGTTCCTGTTATAAATGTGAGATTTTTCACCGTAGTGTTGCTGCAGTGCTGTCATTGGGTCACTTGTGTATTTGCTGACAGCATATTTTATCAGTTCTTTAACCCTTGCTGAACCGCTTCAAATGAACCTGCTGATTACTGGAGAGTGACCGACACTTTGATCCACAACAAGACTGTTATCTGATCCCAAGGTGGTGACGGCTATCCTGGAGTCAGGGAAGAACTTGTCTAAAGAGGAGAAGAAAGAGGAGCGCTGTCCGCTGCTGTACGAGTGGCATAAGAAGCAGTATGTGGGAGCAGCTCATGGTCTGGCAAGCATTTACTACATGCTCCTGCAGGTGAGACTCTCATCATCTGTGTGTTAGTGTGTGTTTAACAATTCATCAACTAAGGCTCTCTTAATTTGCGTATGCTATTCATTGTGTAATACTTCATCTTCTGGTGATGGTTTGTTTGGGTGCAGTGGGAGAGCTTTCTATTTTATATTTATATTATATTATATTATTTTATATTTCCATTTTGAAAAAATCACATCCAAAATAGAAGTTTTTCTTTCCATAATATATGTGTGTTCTGGGTATATTTATCATGTATATGCATGCATATATTTAAGAAAAATATGTTATGTGTATATTAAATATGTTTAATATAAATATATACGTGTAAAGTGTGTACTGTATGTGTGTGTATTTATATAGACATGATAAATATACACAGTACACATACATATATTATGTAAACAAAAACTTTTATTTTGGTTGTGATTAATTGTTTGACAGCACTAATAAAAACATATAAAAATACATCTGTGCCATAGATAAAAATCCTACATAAAATCTTAAGAAGTTTGTGCAAGTGCAAACTTTGTCTTCATGTTGCTTATATATGGTTTTACCATAAATTATTTATTCATAATATTTCATCATGACTTTTGAGAAGTCACTCCACGTGACATTTTACAACATGACATTAAAAAGTCTAATTATTTGATTATAAATTAAATAAATTTAAAATAAATAAAATTATGCATTTAGCAGACACTTTTATCCGAAGCGACTTACAGTGCATTCAGGCTATCAATTTTTACCTAACATAATTATTTGATTATATGATAAATACTGTATATTTAATTGAAAAAAGCTTCATTATTGCTTTTTCTTTTTTTAAAAATAAAAAATAATTTTATGTAAAAGTGCTTACAGCAAAACTATTGTATTTTAATTAAAGTTTGAGGATTTTTTTCAGGACGGTTGTTCAGATATTTTTTGACTTCATGTCTCCATAAAATACCAAAATGAATTTTACTTATGGGATTCATGAAAGAAGGGTATTCAGCTCTTTATATGTAATAATTTGTATTAGATTCTTCATTTTAGACATAAAATAAATAAAATATTTGTAGAGAAAATGTATTTGTGCATACTTTAAGCTAAAATCAATATCAATATAAAATCAGTATAACGTTGTTTTCTTGGCAGCCGAGTGCTAAAGTCAGTCAGGACGCTCTGAATGAGCTGCTCCGGCCCAGTGTGGATTATGTGCGGCACAAGAAGTTCCGGTCGGGCAATTACCCATCATCCCTCAGCAACGAGACGGACAGACTGGTGCAATGGTGCCACGGAGCTCCTGGAGTGCTGCATATGCTCATCATGGCTCATAAAGTGAGTCTCTCACACACACACACACACACACAGACACACACACGCACACACACACACACACACACACACACACACTCACTCTCTCTCTCACAAACACTATCTCACACACACACACACACACACACACATGCAAGAGTTACAGCAGAAGCTGCACTTGGGCTCTGTTTTACATGAATACAGTATCTGTTCTGTTCCTTTAAGATGTTGAAAAGCCAGCTCATTGTCTCAGTGTGGAGACAGATATGTGGCTCTGAAGTGAAATGGGATTGAGAGATGCATCTGTGTTTGCTGTGTGTGTCTGGCGTCTGTCTGCTGGTCATTCTTCAGGTCATGTTTGTTCTGTGTTTATTTCTTCATTCAGCGGCCCACGCTGCCATCTAGTGCTCACTCACAGTCACGGCTTTGTTAATCATAACCTTGTTTTAATATACATCAGGCATCATAGTGATATTTTAAAAATGTTACAAATTGGATTTGTTTTAGGTCACATATTTGAATGTGTAGTCAGATAGAATAAAACAATAAAAGGTGTTTATTAGTCTGTGCACTTTTAATGAGTTTATTTTCTCCCTCCATCACTGTAGAATGAACACTTGGGTCGTGTTTCTCTCTCTCTCATTCTTTCTCTCTCTCTCTCTTTCTCTCTTCTGTGTTCGTCTGTGTCTTTATCTCTGTCTGGAGGACTGCAGGGGAAATTGAGCATGTGTTATATTTGGAAAGTGAATTTTTCTTCATGCAACTTTTACACCAGAGCTCTGACAAATGAAGACAGACGGCAGGAGCTGCTTTTACACACACACACACACACACACACTGACATACACACAAACACACCGACACACACAGACACACAAACACACACCGAGACACACACACACACACATACACACACACACACCGACACACACACAGACACTGACACAGACACAGACACACACACACACACCGACACACAAACACAGACAGACACACACACACACACACACACACACATACACACACACACACACACACACACACACACACACACACACACACACACACACACACACACACACACACAAACACAAGCATACACACACACACACAAACACACACACACACACTCACACACACACAGACACAGAGACACACACACACACACACACACACACACTCACACACACACAGTGAATATACACAGTCTGCAGTTACTTCATTTGACTGTAATGCTGTAATTAGATGATGATCAGCCTGATTGTTGGTTCTCAGAGGAGATCAGATGCAGGAGTGTGATGTGTGTGTGTGTGTGTGTGTGTGTGTTGTGTTCCAGGTGTTCAGGGATGAGAAGTACCTGCGAGACGCGGCTGAGTGTGGAGAGGTGATCTGGCAGAGAGGTTTACTGAGGAAGGGTTATGGACTCTGTCACGGCACGGCGGGGAACGGATACGCCTTCCTCTCGCTCTACCGCACCACACAGGACAAGAAATACCTGTACCGTGCCTGCAAGGTACAGCACCACACTCCTCACGGCAGCACCGCCCTGCGTACAGTAGATGTACAGTAGATGTACAGTAGATGTACAGTAGATACAGTCATGCTCATCATCTCTGCCGCTTACAGACACTTAAACCTGATGTCCTGGAAACAAAGCCAACAGCACAGTTCTCCTCTGACCCAGCGCTGCTCGGTCTGTGGACATGCTTCTGATTAACTGGTTGTATTTGTGTCTAGTTTGCTGAATGG
This sequence comes from Cyprinus carpio, assembly GCF_018340385.1. Taxonomy (NCBI): domain Eukaryota; kingdom Metazoa; phylum Chordata; class Actinopteri; order Cypriniformes; family Cyprinidae; genus Cyprinus; species Cyprinus carpio. The sequence continues at coordinate 183,982 of NC_056620.1, forward strand.
TGTCTAGACTACGGGACCCACGGCTGCCGTATTCCTGACCGGCCTTATTCCCTTTTTGAAGGTAAACTGATCATCATGCGTCACTGATAAAACACTCTTCAAATTGTTCTCTTCGATATTCTCAAAAAGTAATGGGTTCAATTTAATATTGCATTTAAACTTTACTCATTAAATGAATGAAATAATCACGTGTGCTGTTACAGAGCTGCACTGAAGCTCACCTTCATCTTTGGGGGAAATACGAGACACACAGATCACGTTTTTTATTTTTATTTTAAGTGTAGCTTATTTAAAACAGTTTATATTGTGTAATTATGTAGTGTATAGAATTCTTTATAAACCAAGGTTTGGGGTTTGTAAATAATAAAATATATTTTTTAAAGTGTCTTCTTCTCACCAAGGCTGCATTTATTTGATCAAAAATACAGTAAAAACAGAAATATTGTGAAATATTATTAGAATTTCAAATAGGTGTTTTTATGTGAATATATGGAAATAGAAATCCTTTAAAATAGAAATAAAATAGAAATCTTTTGTCACATTATAAATGCATTTACTGACACTTTTGATCAATTTAATGCATCTTTGCTGAAAAGAAATATTAATTTCTTTAAAATCATTCAAAAATAAAAAATAAACAAATAAAAAAATTCATCAAAAAGTTTTAAATATAAAGATTGTAATTTTCTTTGCAGCTAAAAAAAACTCAAGACATTTATTTTTAAAGATATATATGTTTCTAAGTGGTATAAGAGTGTTGAATTTATTAAAAAAATAACAAACACATTCAGCACATGTCATTCGGCAATACAAGCTGTAGTCAGTACATTCAGCACATGTGCTTCGACATATTGTGCTGCTGTCTGTGGGCAATACAAGTTCTAATCCGGCTCGCAACATTTCCTGAATCCTTTCTCTCATTATATTTCTCTGTCATCGTCTTTCCACAGTAAAAAGTGGCTAAAGACCAAAGTATAATAGCAGAAAGCCAAAATCCATTTGTTTTCACAACCTGATGGCGTTCATGTAACTGCTTGACCTTCTGTCCAGTCATCTGAATCCCCGAGGCTCTCCAGAGTCCACATGCACACACTGACCCACTCGGCCTCTATAGTGATTTATCTGCTGCTTTACCTTGCTGTTGTCATGGCAACCAGCTTCCTGCACTCCGATTCTCATTAAAAGTCACACTCTGATTGGCCGCTCGAGTCTGTAGTTAGCAGTCAGAGATGGTCCTGCATTCCCCTCCACGGCCCAACATGCTTTCACAAACAGACTCCTGCATATTAATCAGCATCATGCAGAGGTTTTATTATTCTAATACAACTGGGCTTTTGGACTTGAAATGACAGTCCATCTAAAAATGAGAGTTTGCAAAACATGTGCTCACCCTCTGGCCATCCTACTTTGTTTCTTCATCAGGTTTGTAGAAATGTAGCACTGCATCAGTGTCTCATCAATGGATGCTCTGCAGTGAATGGGTGCCGTCAGAATGAGAGTCCAAACAGCTGATAAAAACATCACAATAATCCACAAGTAATCCACAGCACTCCAGTCCATCAGTGAACATCTGGAGAAGCTGTTTGGAACAAATCTCATTCTGACTCAAATACGGTCATCATCCCATTCACTGCAGAGCATCCATCAGCGAGAAATTCTGCCCAGACAAGCAGATGCAAGTGCTGGGACATTGAGACTACAGCAGAATCTGCAGGAAGAAACACACTCTGTGTATTTTAGTTCTAATCTGGAGAATCTTTTGCCTGAGATGAGCACATTTTCAATTGTGATGTTTTTATCATTTTTGGATAAAAACGGCACCCATTCTGATATGAGGACACTGCTGCAGTGATATTTCAACTGATGTTCATTTTTGTATATAAAACATTAATCTGATAGTCTCATGATAACATTTTCAACTGATGTTCATTTTTGTATATAAAACATTAATCTGATAGTCTCAAGACAGTTACTCATTAGGACTTGTTGCTGTAGGTATGGCAGGAGCCATCCATTATCTCTCAGATGTCATCCAGCCTGAGGGCTCTCGTTTCCCTGCTTTTGAACTTTGACCTGTGCGTTTGGAGGCATAGACTGTTACTCATTAGGAGGTTCACATGCTTCACAGCACAGTGACTTCGCTCCGGATGGACCCTTTAAATGGAGAAAACTATTTCCTCCTCATCATGGATGCAAAAAACCCAACCTTCAGCCTGGAACCTCAAACAACGCCGCCTTGAGTTCGGTCTTCATAGCTTGTAGTCTTTATCAGTATGTTGCTGTTTTTTGGACAATATTTAATGCTAATATATGGATTTGTGTTAGTTTATATCTTTATATGTTGTAGCACAGCAGTGTTTCTTTCATCTGCATGCGTGTCTGTGAACAGCAGAGCCTCTGTGATCGTCTGTCGCGCCTGCAGCTCTTGTCTCATGTGAACACAGTTGTGTTGTGTTTGTCTTTGCATGAGGCTGGCAGCACGTGCTCATGTCGCGATGTGCCGGTGCCTTTCAGTAAATTACTCCAGCATCCAGCACGCTGTGGTAGTCCAGTGTGTGCTGTGTGTATGTCAGTGTTTCGTTGGTAAATGTCTTGGTGAACGAGAGAATGACCTGCTCTGGCAAATATTGTTTCCTCAGGCTAAACGTGTTATGAATGTCACAATAAATTGTGCTTTTTCTGAACTGCTCGAAGTCTGCACTGTCATTCAGCTGATGTACGAGTCTTCTCCAATCCACAACGAGATCGCAGCGTTAGAAATGAAGCCACCTGCAATCCAGTGTCTTCAGGTAGGTAGCACAGTGAAGTATTGTAGATAAAGCGTGTCAGATTGCAGTAGTGCGCTGGATCCTCCACAACCTGTAGCACTCAATTTTAATCTATCTTCATTTTGTTAAATCGATATTCTTAAATCCCAAGATCTGCCACAGGCTATAAGGTCTGTGCTGAAATAAACACTAAACTTTATTTCCAGCGCCTGCCATCCAGTGATCAGTCTTTCTCAGCTTTCAAAATCTGTCAGATTTATTGCAAAATACAAACAATAAGAGCTTTCTCTTAATTTGATGTGACAGATTGCTATAGCCTCATGATATGTGTGGATACATATATAAACTATATATATTATAGTGTGTTACTGTTTTTGTGAAGTTAACGGTGTATGGTCACATGAGATGACTGTACTTTCAGCTTTCTATAAAAAGTGTTTTAGTCATATGTAGCACTGTGTTGAAATGCTGAGAATCCTCGCTGCGTATCTAACCCTAACCAGCAGCTGATAGCCATAATATCAGGCTTACAGAACAGATTTACTTAATGCAATCTGCTAAGGCTGAAAGCATCATAAAAGATCAAACTCAAAAATATGGTATGAATATGATAATAATGACATGGGAAGATGTTTGTATGACATTCAAAGCTCTGTTGGTATTGAAAGAGAGATCTGAGATCTCAGAAGAGGACACACACAGGACTCAACACAAAGCAATCGTCCAGAATCTGTTCAACTTATGATAATGTCATGCATATGAAAAGAAAATAAATTAATTGAAAGAAGATTATGAAATATTTACATTGACTTTTCCCCCTGCCAGATCTTCTGAGTCCAGTAGGTGGAGGTAAAGCACGTATAAACTGGTTCATCAACCGCGAATAAAACCTAAGAAGCAGCAGAAGATCCAGTGCTGTGACAAACAGAACATCTTCCACAGTATTTGTGTCTTGCCTTCAAATATCTAAACATCATTAAATCAAGAACACCTGAGATGCACAATAAAGTCTTGTTTTCTGGGAAACTGAACAAATGTAAGTGAAGCTGTGTCTACACTGCAGATCTTAATGAACAGAGTTCCTGCTTACAACTAGATTAGGACTTGTTTCCCATTTAAGTTCATTATTATTATCATTATTATTATTATTATTATTTTCAATAATATGTTTTATTTTGATGTATTGTGTTCCTTTCAGTTTATTCCTCAATTTTTATTATTATTATTATTATTATTATTTTTATATAAATGTTAAATTTGCCTTCATAAAACGTGCAGAAACCCCAGTGCAGTCACACACCATGCATCGCTTCTTAAAGAGATCGTTCAGTCAAAAATGAAGATTTGTTGCATGTAATGTTCAGTTTCTTGCACAGACTGATTGTTTCATTTCATAAGACCTCAATATGTCATCCAGAGCTATGGGTACTAATTTAATGCTTCCTTAAATACTATTATTATTAAAATTACTCATTTAAATTTCATACTTTCACCTAATACGTCACCTATAACCGTGGTTTCAGCTAAACATCGTCTTTACGGTTCTACTGAAAAACAAAAGTCTGCTACACCTTGAATGGCCTGAGGGTGCACATTATCAGCACATTTTCATTCGTGGGTGTGCTCTCTACTTTTAAAGTACAGTGATGAAAGAATTACATTTCAATAAAAAGACTTTCAACAGATGAATACCATTACAGAGAGAAGATCGTTCTAATGTACAGAACTACAGCCGAGAGGAATCAGTGGAAGAGGTTCTGTCTGTCTCTCTCTTGACCTTCTGCTGTGTGTAATGAGACGAGGTCACCGGCTGCGTGCTCGTTATGGAAATGTGTAATTGTGTTAGTGTCGAGCTCAGCTTCAGTGCGTCATGATGAACGCTCGCTCTCTGCGCGAACACATCTCATTTATAAAATGTAAGTCAGATTATTATAGTGCCATCTCTATAAAACCACATATAGGGTGAATTCAGGTCAACTGGGACTTTTGTTTCTCCGGTCATCTCAATGGCAAAAAGGCTCCCAAGTTACCCTTAAAAGTGTACAAAAGAAAAGTATAACATATCCCAGTTTTGGATCCAGTATGCACAAAATGTGGATTCTCCTGACAGGAACTGGACTGGTTTGGCAGATATGAACCCGTGAGAAGTTTGGGTGTGATTTATATTAACAGAACACACACTTTTTCACAATTATTTGTTACATTCATTGTCCCAGTAAGGATTTAAACACAATATTCAGAGTTCTAAACAATGAACCAAATTTGAAAAAGAAAGAAGGAAAAAAAAGTTTATGAAAACTGCAAAGACAAAGGTAAAGCTGAGATAAAAGACTTAAAGTACTCATCCTGTGAAGCACTGTGTATGTGAATACTTTTTTTTATTTTTCTCCGCAAAATGCATTTGGCTCTTTCCATGTCAAATCAACCAAATTTAGAAATTTTCACAGCTCAATTGTTTTATTTTGTCAATATTTTTTTCTGAAGAAAGAAAAAAATCTATAAATATGTCATGGAGGCATATTTATTAAATAAACTGATCCATAAAATGACCTAAAATTGGAAGCCAGTGTACAGATGACTTCAGAAAGATGGCAGCATCGTGATGTTAGTGTCACACAGAGATTGGAAGCTCTAGTAAAATCTGCTGACTTCAGCAATCTTTCTTGCATTATATCCCAGTGGTGACCACTCAGAAATGGGAAAAGGCTCTTTTCATGTTTTCTTTCTTCATAGTTTGCATGCCTGTAACTCAAGTAGAACTGAAGATCTCTCAATGCCCGTTTTGATTTTCGGTCTTAAACTTTTTTTTTTTTCAATCTTTTTTCTTTTAAAGAAAAATGTCTGAAGAACAAATACTGATGAAACTAGAAATGTGTGTTGTTTCCCTCAAAATAATTGCATTGAACACACCTGAGTGCCATAAATATTATTTTTTCAATGTTACTTTGCCAGTACCTCAGTATTATTTCAGATTGTCGTTTTTAAGGCCTGTATGGTTCAGTCCCAGAGACGTGGGGAGCCCAATGCCACTCAATGTCCAATTTGTTTAATATTACCCATTTTCAATGGTTTAAAACCAAATGTTTGCTGCTTCTTTATTAAAATTTCTTCTTTATGTATATTTTCACCAGAAAAATATCTTAACATAAAAATTTGAGCTGGGGAGCTTGAGCTGGTTGATTCGACACAGAACGACCCATTAGTGTTCAAAAGTTTGAGGCTAGTAAGTTTATTATTTTTTAAACAATACTTCAATGCAGCAAGGATGCATTGTGAATGTAATTGTAACTTGCAGTGCTTCGTGGAGGTGATCTGTAATTGCAGAGCTCTTTTGGTTGCAATTTTTCACTGTTAGGAAGTGCTATAATGAAAAAACCTCACAAACGTGGTAAAGAAAGTTGAATTTTTCCACTACAGGACATAGCTGAACATAGCTTGCGAGATGTGGTTGTTTTCATAAAATAATTTGTGACTACATTAGCATAATTGTGATTACATTTCTACGTGAGATGATTGTGTGCAACGTGAGCTTTTTAAGAGCTCCAAGAACTCTTATACAAGACTTGAGTTTCGATTTAAGCAACCAAGAAAAGATAGGTCTAATTAACCTAAAAGCTATTCATTTGATGTTATGCTAAATCTAGAGGCTCGTTCCAGTACAATGCCATGACTGTGCAAGTAAACACTTACAAAGCTATAAGTAGCCTAAAATTAGTAAGAGCTGAACACATAACAAACACAGACACACGAGCAAGCAGAGCAAAAGTCTCAAACAGAGGGAACTTTATTATTGGAGTTCATGATTTTCTGACATCAAGAGCGTTTCACTATGAAGGGGTTGCTGGTGTGTCAGTCAACAGAGCCGTGTAATCATCCACGTCACTCCAAATCCAGAGGCAGATGTCTGACACCGTACAGTTTCACAGCTGGCCTTGACACCCTGAAGCGGGTGTGATTTGAACACCTCTTCAACCACCAGTTCAGGAGAGTAAAACAAAACCCAGACTGATCTGAACAGAAAACAAACTCCAACATTAGCAGATGGGCTCAGTCGCTCTTTGCATAGTTCAGCTTCAAACGAAACCATGAACAATGGACCACAACGACAAAAACAACACTTTCAATGCAGGTCTTGAATGTACTTGAAATGTACCCAAACCTACTGATGCTTTACGTGTTTTTCAGTCAGTATTAGGCCTCACCAGGAGTTAAATAATGTGTGTAAATAATGCAATAAATGTACTTTCTTATCCAGTCTGTGGAGTTTTGTGTTAACATTGTCATCCCAAAGGTTCACAGTCACAACATCAAGAATAGGACACAGCCAGCATTCAATATATTGATCGTACGAATCAAGTATGCAAAATATGTAACTTTAAAGTCAGTTTTTTTCTCTCTCTCTCTTCACACTCTGTTCCAAGCAATTCACATGTTGAATTAATATTAAGCACATTTAAATAAAAACTTCAGGATCACATTCACATTTACTAGAAATGGTCTCCAAATCAGTCTAATTTGATATATATGCCCCCCCCCCCCCCCCCCCCCCCCAAAAAAAAAAGCAATATTGTTCTTGATAATATTATTCATAATGTTCTTAATGGACTTAATTGTAATCACAAAAAAAGGTTCCTTAAAGGGGTCATATGACGTTGCTAAAAATAATATTATTTGGTGAAATGTGTTTATGCAGTTTAAGGTAACTCCCCCCACACACACTATTTTCCACATACTGTACATTATTGTTTCTCCTCTATGCTCCGCCTTCTGAAATGCGTTGATTTTTACAAAGCTCATCAGTCTGAAAAGCGAGGTGTGCTCTGATTGGCCAGCTATCCAGTGCATTGTGATTGGCTGAATACCTCAAGCGTGTGACAGAAATGTTGCCCCTCAACATACTTCAATATGTTGAGGGGCAGAGACGAGACAAAACCAATAACGAGACAAAACCAATAAAACCCATTATAAACGAGGCATTTGCTGCATCCAGTGGGGACATAATTACTGATTATAATGACTTATACTGTGTTTTTACGCGTTGCGTTACGTATCATGCCGCGTAAACATAAAACCATTTCTGCATTTGTGATCTGAGAAAGGACAAACAACAAGCGCTACTCTACAGCTAAAAACTCACGTTTGAATCATCAGTGACAAATTCTTTAAATATGAAAAGTACTTACAGGCTGTGAGTCAGAAGCGGCAGACTGTCCTTGCAAAGTTGGAATTTCCCCACTTTATAGAAACAGACGCCGTATTGTAGTCTACTCTCACAGGAAACAGTCCTCATTCTCTGTAAAATGCGCTGCACACATCTGAATATTTGGGCTGAAGCTGTTCTGGAACAGTGTTGTAAATACAACTTAACCACTGATTCCTATTCTTGAACAACAAAGTAAAAACAAATTCACAAAGAAACACACACACAATGAACAACATAATGCAAAATTTACATCAAGACAAATACAAAATAACTATAATTCACATATGATAAAATCAATTTTTGGCAAATTTTAATTTGCTTTTAGTTTAATTTAATCCAGTGTTTAAATGTGAAACGGACATTAACCAGTGTTGGCAATGTAAATGTGTTTGCTTCACATTTGATCCTTTTCCATGCTAATGAAGAGGCCTGAAACTAGTTAAAGGTCCCCTGAAATGCTTTGAAACACACAGCGTTATTCTATGTGTTGACATCATTTTAACTGAACCAGGAAGACAGGGGGGGACATATCAAGCAGCCACGCCCCTTTTTTAAATAGCCAATAGCGTTCGTTTATACTATAGCTTGGCCCGACCGTTCAGAGCCGTTGAGCTCCGTAAAGCCTCATTTGACAGGGCATGACAGTGGGCGGGCGCTTTGGATTCTAGAGAGCTTTTGATTGGACAGAAGATTGATGAGAAGATGAAGTGCGATGTGATGTCATGAAAATCTGTGATCCGTTTCTGCGGAAGTGAGAGACTGTAAGTTTTGAATGCTTATATCACCTAAATGCGAATTTTGTCATTGTTCTGGGACATACCAGCTTATTCATAACCTTAAGGCTAACACATTAATACTAAAAGCTAAAAAACTTACAGTTTGATTTCATGGGGACTTTAAGAGTTGTTTTCAAGCAGGTGTTGTGGTAAATGCATCACTCCCTCCAAATAACTCCACTGTATTTCTCACTGAGGGTGAATCCTTACTGTTAATCTGCACACATTTCAATGATAATTGTAGTCCAGTAATTCATTTGCACAGATAAATTCAGGAGAAACTAGCAGAGGGCCATTAACAAGAGTGAACTCTCCAACAAAACCAGACATTTAACCCAAAACAAGCTTTTGCAATTTTCTGGCCCATCCACAAAAACGGCACTATGGCTGTAATGAAGCAGAAAAGATGTGAATAAATTTCTCTTTCGCTTGCTGTGAAGAGTTAACATGGCTTCAGTAGACTCAGTCCATGTGAGTTCATCATCTATTTCAGATTAATACCCAGACAAGAGTTTACTGACCCATTAAACCACTCGGACTGGAACAAAAGAACTGCCAAATTCCTGATTGTATGGAAGCCTGTTTCTGCCACAAAAAAAAAAAAAAAAAAAAAAAAAAAATTGCAACAATTCAGACTTTTCAGAACTCAGAATTGTGTGATATGTGAGAAATAAAGTCAGAATTGCAAAATATAAACTCACAAGTCAGACTTTTCTAGCAAGTTGGACTTTTATTTTTTACAGTTGAGAGTTTATATCTCGCAATTCTGGCTTCTTTTCTCATAATTATTAGATATAAACTTGCAATTGCGAGTTATAAAGTCTAATTCAGAGAAAAAAGTATTCTCTTACAATTGTGAGTTTATCTTGTAATTCCGAGTAACATAAAGTCATAATTGTGAAACAAGTCACAATTCTGACTCATTTTGCACTTCTGACACTTTCTAACAATATTGTGAGTTTGTATCACATTTCTGACTTCTTTTCTCAGAATTGTTAGATATAAACTTGCAATTGCGAGTTATCCTGACTAATTCTGACAAAAAAGTATTTTCTTACAAAACTCTTAAAAAAAAGTCGTCAGAATGAAACTTGCAGTTGCAAAATAAAAAGTCAGAATTGCGAGATTATTAAATTACCTTTTCATTTTTATTCAGTGGCTTAAACAGGCTTCCACATGTTTGAGAGGCTCAGGTAACATGATATTCACTGGCTGCAATGTGATAAAACACTCATCTGAGATCAGAATCGGTCTACAGTACGAGACTCCTGCTGTCTGTGTTCTGAAGTGCGGTCGGCCTCAGGATGGATGTCGTGTGTTTCCACGGGCATCTCATCCTGTCCTCTCCTGCCCCTCAAGACCAGCTTCTCAAAGAAAGGAAGTCGAGACTCTCAGTGTCTCCTGCGCTCCGCATCCCGACAGCTTCTTCAAAGCTCTGTCAGGAGAGAAGTCCGTTTCTAATCCCATCAGGACCTTTGCTCTCTTTGTTGCCCCTCCATAGCGCACCAATCAAATGATAAACAAACTGGGAACGGGCAAGAAAGAGCGTCCTGAAAACACACAAACAAAAGCAGAGTTTTGCGAGAGCGTCAGCGGCGTCTCTCACTGTGAGGACTGGCTGTGGCTCTTCTTCTCGGCGTTCCTGAAGACCTGTTCGTAGGAGGGCGGTGGATGATTGCAGTAGGAGGGCGGCGGCGGGTACGAGCTCATCATGTGTGCTGGGGTCGTCTGACCCGGGTAGACCGGGGTCAGGGCCGTCGTCATGGCGCCGTAGGGGTCACCGTAGCTTTGCATGCCCGGCTGCTGGGAGACTGTTGGAGGAACAATAAATGAATTCATCTCAAGGTTTATTGATGTATGAAATGTCAACATGCTGTTACTGGAATACTGCTGGGAAGCTGATATAACACTCATACTGTGTGACAAGCTTATAAAAGTCTAATAAACTAGCAGCATTTAAACTAGAATCTACAGCGTCTTGCTTCATTCATCACACCCAAAGATAAACTGCAGTGCTTTACAACTATAGGACAGGAAGAGCTAAATAAACTTATCACTGCATCTAAACCAACAACATGTTGATTAGATCCTGTACCCACTTAATTACTGAAAGAGTTGTTACCTGTAGCAGAAAAACCGCTTCTCAATATTATTAACTCGTCATTATCTTTAGGTCACGTCCCAAAACCATTCAAGCTGGCGGTTATTAAAGGTCAGCTATTATGCCCCTTTTATCAAGATGTCATTTTGGTCTTGGGTGTCCCCAGAATGTGTCTGTGAAGCCCAAAATACTCAACAGATCATTATTATAACAGCTAGAAAATGTCATTTTTGGGGTGTGTCTAAAAAGAGCTGTTTTGGAGTGTATCGCTTTAAATGCAAATGGGCTGCATATTCCCGCCCCATCTCCAGAAGAGGGTTGTTGGATTTGTAAGTTGCTTTGGTTAAAAGCATCTGCAAAATTAATTATGTTTTAAATATTTTTAATATGCATCATATTTGAAAAGTTTGAGTTTTTTTTTTTTTTTTTTAATAAATAACAACTACCCTACACCAATACAGAATTTATTTATTCAAAAAATATCAACTGTAGTATTGTGAAATATTATTACAACTACCCTATATTTATTATAGACTTATTTTACTTTTGTGACAGATTTATGATTATGTCTGTATTTTCACAGTCCATCTTGATAAAGATGATGGCTTGTGCTAGTCTAATGTTGATGAGATGAAGGAACTGAAGAACAGCCTCAGGACGTCTCCATCAGTGTTTAACCAGATACAGCTCGCTCCTGTGTGCTGGAGGAATACAGGTAAAGGCTTCTGTACCACTGTAGAGTACCAACTTTTCTATTTAATGGCAGATTTACAGAGAACTTTTAGAGCTATTTATTATGTTTTCAAATGAAATATATAATAAAGATTAAGTGCAACTGCAAGAAACTAGACCTCCAGCAGTTCTGGGGACTTTGATTCAGACTCATATTGATGCCAGTTAGGTTTTGTTTTCGTCTTAAAATGGAGCACAATTGAAGCACTTTGTTTTTCAGTTTCACTATCTACTGTAAGATTAATGAGAGGGAGCTTCTCCTTTTGCATGTTAATTTGTCCTCTGAACAAAACTATTTAAGAAATAAAACCCAAGCATTTCCAGTCTTATTCAGATTCTCATTATTCCACTCAAGCAGCAAATATAATGACTCGCTTCATTTTCCCTCAGTACAGAGAGTTTAGAGAGCCAAACTAATGTAATATATTTTCCTATGTTTTAGTGGTTGGAAATAGTTTATTATGAAACTATATAATTGTACAGCAATGTTTTAAAATAAATAATTTGTAAACCTCTTTGCCTTCAATAAGCAACAGGATTGAATTTTTATGATGACTGATGTCAACGGTAAACTATGTACATTATTTAACATGCTGTTTGATTTTGACACATTCATAATAAAAGAAGGAAAGTGTGCAACAATGCAAATAAACTTTTAAATGTGCAACTGTCACATTGTTTACATTGATTATAAAACTCATAAACTTGAGAGCAAATAGAGAAAAACTTTCAGTAGCTAGATTAACAAATAATCACCCTAAATAAATATTCCCTGACAGTTTAATAATAATGACTTTATGAAGTTCTTCACTGATAAAATAGATAACATCAGAAATACAATAACAAATGTAGATTCTACAGCGTCTAATACTTCAGCTTTATCCATCGCACCCAAAGATAAACTGCAGTGCTTTACAACTATAGGACAGGAAGAGCTAAATAAACTTATCACTGCATCTAAACCAACAACATGTTTATTAGATCCTGTACCCACTAAATTACTGAAAAAGTTGTTACCTGTAGCAGAAGAACCGCTTCTCAATATTATTAACTCGTCGTTATCTTTATGTAACATCCCAAAACCATTCAAGCTGGCGGTTATTAAGCCTCTTATTAAGAAACCACAACTAGATCCTAGTGAACTGGCAAATTACAGACCCATTTCAAATCTTCCATTTATGTCTAAAATTGTAGAAAAAGTTGTGTCTGCTCAATTGTGCTCCTACCTGCAAAAAAAATGATCTCTATGAAGTATTTCAGTCGGGTTTCAGGCCCCATCATAGCACAAAATAATGCACTTGTTAAAATTACAAATGACTTGCTTCTTGCGTCAGACAAGGCTGCATCTCATTGCTAGTTTTACTTGATCTTAGTGCTGCGTTCGACACCATAGATCACGACATACTCATAGATCGATTACAAAACTATACAGGTATCCAAGGGCAGGCTTTAAGATGGTTTAGATCCTACCCCTCCGATCGCTACCACTTTGTTTATTTAAATGGGGAGTCATCTCATTTATCACCAGTAAAATATGGAGTGCCACAAGGATCTGTCCTAGGTCCTCTGCTATTTTCAATATACATGTTGCCCCTTGGTAATATCATTAGAAAATACGGGATTAGTTTCCACTGTTATGCTGATGACCTTGACATAGTCACCACTGATAAACTACTAAATGTAATTCAGAAACGTAAATTTTCTGTGAAGCTGCTTTGCAACGACTTGTATTGTAAAAAGCAAAAAATAATTTATTAATCATTTATTAGCCCTCTGTATTAGCCTTTAACTCTATCAAAGCTGCCAACTAAAACCTGGTTAATTTCACTTGGTAGCCATGCCACATCACAGCTCAAGTACCAAGTATGAGCTTGGCATGTCTGCTTTTGACTCTGACGCTTGTCTTCTAGAGTTCTGTGCATTACTGTAAGCTGTTTTTGCAAACTGAGAAAATAACCCTGATTATTCCTTTAAAGATCCAAATTACACCCTTATTTTGCTGCCAACTGAAGCAACAATTGATATGATGGCGTGTGACGCATCGAATGCATGAAAACATCGAGCAGCACCGTGCACCAGCTTACAAAATAGGTTGTTGGAAACACTGTTTACTCCATCTATTGAGAACAGCAGGGCGTTGCTGGCCATATGTTGGCGACATATCTGCTCACACACCAGAATGGCTCATTTGCAATTTTCTGCTGGTTTGGCACAGAGATGGGAAATAAATCAAGTCTGTGGTGAAGTGCCAACCTTGGCTCTGAGCAAGAGCCGACTAATAATAACTGCCTGTTACCGACTGTAATAGTGAGCAAGAATTCGCTCTGTCTTTCCCAACCTTGTTTGGCTCGGTTAAAGGACAAATTGTAAGATGAGGGACATATTTTATAGCAGCAGCAGCATAATCAGGGAGAGGTGTGTCCTGTCACAGCTTCCCAATACAACATCAGGCTCCGTTCCAAACCCACTGATCTGTTTACACGCGCAGCACCCTGACCTCATTATACACTCATCAGAAACACTCTACCATATGTAGCAATTAGAATTAATGATTCAAAAAAACAACAACACTCCTCCACAAGACTCCAAAAACACTCACAGAGGCTGCAGTTAGCAAAAACAAATAAATAAAATAATAATAATAATAATAATAAAAAAAAATAAAAATAAAAAGCTTGCAAAAACTTTTCAAAATATTTTAAAATAATAAAATAATTTTGTAGTCACCATCTTAATTTAGCATTCACAATCAAGGATTCATCAAACCAATCAAACTTTTCATTACAAACTAAACAAAATATTTATAAATCAAACAAAAAATTCACCCAAAAACTTTCCATTTCTAATGTTACAAAATATTTCTATTTCAAATAAATGCTGTTCTTTTGAACTTTCTATTAATCTGTGAATCCTGAAAAATAAAATGTATCACAGTTTCCACAAAAATATTGTGCAGCACAACTGTGTTCAACATTGATAATAATCAGAAATGTTTCTTGAGCAGCAAATCATCATATTAGAATGATTTCTGAAGATCATGTGACACTGAAGACTGGAGTAATGATGCTGAAAATACAGCTGCACATCACAGAAATAAATTACAGTTTAACAGATATTCACACAGAAAACAGCTGTTTTACTTTATAATAATTTTTCACAATTTTATACTGTATTTTTGATCAAATAAAATCATATTGTGTAAAATCAGTATCTTCAATTTAGGTTGTGCTTAATTTCGTTGTCTACTAGAGTAGCCTATGAAGTAAATGTGCACCTTATTTACTGTCTTAATAGAAGTTCCTTATTCTCTTATTATGTATGATTGATCAGTTCACATTTAAAGAAGAAAGATATATTCATCTTGTAGTCTTTCATCTGTAATGTAATAACTTGCTATTCCTCAGAAATGACTTTTTCTTTCGCCTGCTTGAGTTTAACGAGCGCCTGCCTGCTGTTTCAAGAGGAACACCCACTTTTCACAACGCAGGCCATTCCTGCTGGACATAATGAAGTGCCACACTACATTCTTCTCCTGGAATCTCCTGTACTGCTGTAAACTTGTCACATAATGCTGTTTCCTTTCTATCTGAAGCAGTGGTTCCGTGGATAAGTGTATGTCCTGATATCATTTCCCCTCTCTTAGCCCTACTCTTCCTTGACTGCATTATGAATAAAGGCACAAGATCTGCCAAAATGCAGTTCCAGTCTAGGCAGGACTTGCACTCTGTTATAGTAGAGCTGGAACTATTTTTTTTCTTTCTTTTTTATCAGTTAATTTAAATGTAAAACTTCACCATGATTTATATATATATATATATATAGAGAGAGAGAGAGAGAGAGAGAGAGAGAGGGAGGGGAAATGCGGTTTTAAAATCAAGTTATTAGTAAATATTACAATTAGACACACTGACAATATGTCCTTGATAACAGCTGAGAAAACAGTAATCCGAATGCATGAGGAACCGCTCACGTGTGACATACAACATACCGCTTTTCACACAGAATTTTTGCATTAAAAAAACACAAGACGCAGACAGTGTAATAAGAGTTGAGATGCGAGATGAACTTCTTTATCTCAAGCGCCATGTTTGAACGGTGTTTCACGTGCAATGGTCAGACAGGTCCATAAAATGCACTTTTAGACAAAAGCAGTAGAAAGCTGTGCAGATGCAGTGCTGTGTGTCTGATATCTGATGTTTGCGTGAAAGCTGCTGCAGTTTTCATTCTCTGTTAATAATCACTGCTGCTGCTCTTAGACTTTTATACTTTAAATTGCCTTTTGATTTGATCCCTAAAACTGAATGCCTACGTTTTGGCTAAGAAATGTTATTTATATTAATTATAGGATATGTTTGAGACAAGTTTGTGCAATATTTGCCTTCATATTTCATGCATCCTTTCTGCAAACATATTTAACAAGTAATTTGTTTTACGTTTACAGTATGCTGAACTTCATGTGTTCTGCACTTGGAACAAAACTTTCTTCAGTCAGATGGTTTTGTAAGTTTTTAAGAAATCTGCTACTTGAATCATGTTTAAATTACGATAAGACAACTACATAAGCCTTAAAAAAAAGAAGAAGAACAACAGAAAAACATCAGAATCATGATCTTGAATCGGTCAAATCTTCTGGAAAAAGAAGAAGACAGACAATATTTTTGGCCATATTGCTCTGCCCTACACTTAGGCTTTGGCTGATGATGATGATGATGATGGTGATGATGATGGTGATGATGATGATGATGGTGTGACGCTGACCTGGCGAGCTGACCGGGTGTCTGGTGAAGGACACGTTGAAGGCGGGCTCCTCGCTGAGCACTGACGGATACATCCTCCGGCGAATGAAGAAGCCCGCTCCGCAGCAGAAGAGCACGCCCATCATCAGCAGCAGCCTATGAGAGAGCAGACACACACGACTGACACAACCGCCATCCAATCACACGCCAGCTGCTGCACATCACCCACAAACAGCAGATATTACAGTTCTATACTGTTTCATTGAAGTGCTAAATAAGAAGGGGTCAGAGATGAAGTGTCCCAGTTTGCTGTCTTCATCAAATGAAGCTTACAAAAAAAGTAACACATAGCTTCAAACCACTTAAAAAATAAAAATAAAATGTAAAGAATACAGCTGAAATATTACATCATCATTCAGAGTATCAGATATATTTGTGACCCTGGAGCACAAAACCAGTCATAAGGTTAAATTTTATAAAACTGAGATTTCTACATCATCTGAAGCTGAATAAATGATCTCTCCATTGATGTGTGGTTTGTTAGGAGGACAATATTTGTCTGAGATACAACTATTTGAAAAATCTGGAATCTGAGGGTGCAAAAAAAATCTAAATATTGAAAAAATCATCTTTAAAGTTGTTCAAATTAGCAATGCATATTACTAATCAAAAATTAAGTTTTGATATATTTACAGTAGGACATTTAGAAAATATGTTCATGGAACATGATCTTTACTTAATATCCTAATGATTTTTGTCATAAAAGAGAAATGTATAATTGTGACTCATACAATGTATTGTTGTCTATTGCTACCAATATACCTGTGCTACTGATGACTGCTTCTGTGCTGCAGGGACACATTTAAGTAAAAATAAAACTCTTATTCTAGCCTGTATTCTTGCTGTCAAATGGGAAAAACCTGGTGGTTTGAAGGATTTAAAAAGTGGCAAAGATTAAAAATGATAATTCATGAGTATTTTAAGGCTGAACAGTGATTCTTAAAGACAGTATTTTAATCTATTACTAGTCATCTAATGATTCTTGGTATAGTTTTTTGGTATGTGATCTATTATTACACAGACTGACATTTTAGTGGGTGTAAATGCTTTATATCTTTTCATGAATAATTGTAACCTGATTTAAAATGCATTATGTAGGTTTGTTTTTCATGTGCATTATACTTTTTAAAGGTTTAACAACAAGTATTATAATGTATTACAATTGTAGTTACAATTATTCATGAGATCATACAATACATTATAAGGTGCATTACAAGGCATAAGTAATGCACTGAAACTACTTTTATAATGCATTATATATAAAGGCTTGGAGTAGTGTTATAAAAACACTAGTTCAGTTTTTCAACTTCAAAATTTTACATTCAAGTCAGTGTAACTTGCTGTTTTATAATTATTTGAGAAATTCACTGCCAATTTCTGGGTGAAACGAGTAAATCTTACAGTCAATGAAAAATAAAATAAAGTAATAATGTATAAAAGAAGAAGTAAAGGCCATTCTTACCAGAAATACCAGAGTCTCTGGATGGAAAGCGCTCGGACGCAGCAGCGAGTCCCACAGCATTCCTCATACGAGCGACATCTGCGGAGAGAAACCATGAAGAAGAAAAGATGCAATCAGTTCATTTCCAACCATCGATGCCATCTGATTCACAGAAAACATGAACAATGATGAATGAAGCAGCGCTGAACTGGAATGAAAACAGACACAAGATGAACGATCACAGACGACTCTCCACAGCAGCTGCAGTATCTGCAAACCTTTCATACATTTTGTGCAACTTTAAACAGTTCAGAATCCTGCAGCGATCAGAGGCGTCACCTCACAGTTCTTCTGCAATCAAACCACACACCGCTGGTGACACTGAGTGAAGAACAGACTCACATTCATCACAACGCGATCTTTCCAACTGAAGAACAGGGATTTTCATTTTGTGATTGTGTTATAATGAAGAGCAATTAAAAATGAGTTGAGCCGATGTTATTAGTGGCAGAATGTGGCAGTAATGACCAATAAAACATGATTCTACTATATGGAAATGTTATTATAAAATATATATTATCGTTTTTATTACAAGAATTATTTATTGCATTAAACATTATAATACATACATGAAGGCACAATATCTATCTATCTATCTACTTTTAAGTCCCTTTTGCTCATACAAAACTGCATTTATTTGATCAACATATAGTAAAAATTGTGAAATATTATTACAATGTAAAACAGCTGTTTTCTGTGTGAATCTCTGTTAAAGTGTAATTTATTTCTGTGATGCACAGCTGTATTTTCAGCATCATTACTCCAGTCTTCAGTGTCACATGATCATTAGTTGTGTTCCTATAGTTCTGGAGAAAACACAATCTGATCAGCATTATCAGAGCAGCAGGCTGTTCTCCTTCAGGTCCCGTGGCGAAGTACGTGCTACCGGTTTCAGATAACAGGACAGCAAAAGTCATTCCTCTTTGGTGTGAAAACATCAGCGAGTATGAGCACTGAACGGACAGTGATGTCAAAGGATGAATCCAGTATTTGTTTTAATTCTGAGCTTTTCTAAATGGTGTGATTTATGCAGCTTCTGCTAAACAGGGAATCATTTCAGAGCAAACTTAAAGCCCCGCGCATGAGAAGAGACAGAAGTGTGCTGATTTGCAGTTTAATGCCGGTTTCTTCAGTGACTTCTGTCCCGTCACATCAAACAGAGATCAGCTGGAGCTCTTCAGGAAGAATCAAAGGCCACTTTAGCAGAGCTTCAGCTCGACAGCAGCACTAATGACCGAGACTCACTAATCAAAGCAGAGGAAGGACCGTCTCAGCAGATAAAACCCTGCTCATATAGACTTCTGCGAAAGCCAAGAGCAGTCCAAATCCTGAACAAGCACTTCATATGTTCAGCTCTGTATTCTGTGAAGGACAGCATGTTCCTCTAAAGAACACTGAAAGCACTACACCCTTTTTCCAAGCTGTGCCATATTGTGAAACGAGAAATAAATGAGCCCATCAGAACCACTGAGATCTATTAGCATACTTAATGGGCCATTTATGAGGAGCCAGCGGGAGGAGAAGGAGATTATTACCATCAGAGGAGCAGCATCACCTCCGTCTGCAACAATACATCCATCAGAAAAGACACAGTGTTTAATGCCAACCAGGGTAATGTAATTATTGATTTAATGATTTCATACCATACAGGATGAAAGAAAGATCTAATATAATCTCACTTTAAATATATACAAGCCAAACATTCGGGGGAAGTTGTTTTTTTTTTTGGGGGGGGGACAAAATCAAGAATTTTATTCATTAAGGATGCATTAAATTGATCAAAAGTGACACTGAAGACTGGAGTAATGATGCAGTACATCACAGCACTTCATTACATTTGAACATATAAGTGTCTCTGCAGCACAGAAGCAGTCATCAGTAGCACAGGTATATTTGTAGCAATAGACAACAATACATTGTATGAGTCACAATTATACATTTCTCTTTTATGCCAAAAATCATTAGGATATTAAGAAAGATCATGTTCCATGAAGATATTTAGTAAATGTACTACTGTAAATATATCAAAACTTAATTTTTGATTAGTAATATGCATTGCTAAGAACTTCATTTGAACAACTTTAAAGATGATTTTCTCAATATTTAGATTTTTTTGCTCCCTCAGATTCCAGATTTTCAAATAGTTGTATCTCAGACAAATATTGTACTATCATAACAAACCACACATCAATGGAGAGATTATTTATTCAGCTTTCAGATGATGCATGAATCTCAATTTCAAAAAATTGACACTTAAGACTGGTTTTGTGCTCCAGGGTCACATATTCACATAGAAAACTTTTATTACAATTTAAATCTGACAAAGATACTAAATGCATCATCATAAACGTACTATCTTTGTTTAAATCTATATTGTCTGCTAAATATTCTTTTTGTGTGTGTCCTGCGGGTGGGGGGTTAACTTGATAATCTCCTGAATCCCTACATAATGGAATATGATTGTGATTTATATGCTGCAGACATATCATTATTTATTCATTTATTTATCACTATAAAATGGGACTTCATTTCTGGCATGCCATAGCACTGTAATTTCTATTATTCTGTTTCAGTGGTTATCTCATCTGTTCTGTTCTGTGCAGTGAAGGTTCGTCTCGGCTATAATAATACATCACTATTACATCATTCATAACTAATTCATATGAACTGAATCTGTAGCCCGTGTGTTTCTGCATCTGCATATAGTGGCTATTCTGAAAACAGAATAAACAGACTTAAACAGTCTGCTTCAAATACGCCAATACGTGTAAAACAGTTTTATTTATTACATTTAAAATATCGCTGCATCTCAGAGAATTATAAAGGAGTGTATGTGTTAAACAAAAAGAAAACTCTTTAAAAAAAAATGTGTAAACAATCACAAAATACACTAAAACACAAAATTAAAAAATTAATTAAATAAAACATTAAATAAAAAAAAAAAAAAAAAAAAAATATTAATAATTTGTTGTCATACAAAGGTAAAATTATTTGATTTAAGGAAAAAAAATATGTTTAATTTATTTATTTATTTGTATACATGTTTCTGCACATATTTGCCTTGATTTTGGGAGACAACATTTTTTCAAAAATGTTCACATATCACATTTAAAATATTGCTGGCCCTGTTCAAAATAATAGTAGGTTATATTATTATTTTTGTATTTTATTTATTTATTGCTGTAGGTGTTTTGTTACTAATGAATCACACCATGCAAGCTTTGTGTAAATAGAAGCCAATCAAGTCAGAGTCTCAGCCGGCGTCCTGCTGAAAGCATCAATGTAATCTAAATCTAATGTCACAGAGACGTCTTTAACAATGAATTCTCTCAGGGCCTAATGGATTGGAATAGACTGTGATTTACGTAAATTATAGGACTATCTCAGCGTGTGTCAGACAGTTTACCAGAGCGAAATATACCACTTATCAGTCCTGAGGTGAGCAGACGCTGCTCTGTTCTGTGCTGGTATTAACCTTCACCTGTCTGTGAGTCAGGACACTGCAGTGTTGGACAGTTCAGCTTCACAGAAGGCAGTTCTGACCCCAAGCTCTTCATATCTGAGAGAATGACAGGACTTCAAGCACGAGTCGAGATGTCAGAGCTGATTTTCAGCAAACCTCACGCTTTCAGTCACACAAACTGAAAGGATCCTAAATAAATCCTGTAATTTGAATGACTAAGCAACAGCAACAAAACTGCAATTGACTAAATATAGTATAGTTAATATGTAACCACATTTTTGTTTATGATTGAAATGTACACCACCGTTCAAAAGTTTGGGATCAGAATGATTTTTAATGTTTCTTTAGCTGCATTTATTTGATGAAAAATACAGGAAGAAATGTGATATTGTGAAATATTATTATGATGTAAAATAACGTTTTTCTATTTTAATATACATTAAAATCTAATTTGTTCCTGTGATGCAAAGCTGAATTTCCAGCATCATTACAGTGTTATTATGGATTATAGACTCTATGTATTTGAGTTAAAAGCGTCTTAATGCTGGATTTGTTTCATCTTTTGTCTTCTCCAGATGTGAACTGATGGACTGGAGTGCTGTGGATTACTTGTGGATTATTGTGATGTTTTTATCAGCTGTTTGGACTCTCATTCTGACGGCACCCATTCACTGCAGAGCATCCATTGCTGAGACACTGATGCAATGCTACATTTCTACAAACTTGATGAAGAAACAAACTCATCCTGATCTGGGATGAACTGAAGGTGAGCACATTTTTTATCTAGTGTTCATTTCTGGCTGATCTCTTCCTTCAATATTTCAAAGAGATCGTGTAAATAACATAATTCTTCTTGTGAGCAGAGTCCAGTGTTTGATGTAGAGAATGAAAATAACCCTGTCCCCTACAGTTGTCTGAGCTTGAAAGTTGATGCAGTGACAGGTCAATATGTTTCTGTGACTGCAGCGTTACGCTTCAGCGCTTGAACTGTGATGTTGATGGATGGTGTTTGCATTGCTTTGATTAAGATGTTAAAAACCCATTCATCCAAATGGAGAAACACAAGAGTTTAAAAAACAGTTCACCACCAAAACAAGAATTTCACCAAAATTAATTGAGCATAAATCCTTCCTTCAGAGAATGTGCAAACTTCCCTGCGCCACAAAATGATTTGAGCATGAAATTTTCCTTTAGAAATTTGATAAATAAAAATTATAATTAATGCTGCTTGTGCTCGTCTGACATATTCTTACTCAGTAGACTTAAACACATTTAGACAATATATAATCTTGTTTTTGACACTGTAATATAAAATCCGATTCTTGTGACCCATTGGCATGCTGGGTAAATACTACTGCCACAATGGATGCTGAAGCAGATAACTAACCATTGATGATGACCTTTCAACAGAGCATCTGTAATTGAAGGTCCTAATTACCAGCACACTTTAAAAGTGTCTGCCCTTTGATTTAACGAGCGTAACCGTCCGCATTGAGCTTCTGATGTTTACTGCAAGTCTTAGTTCAGTGAGGTGTGAAGCAGCTCTGACAACAGTCACACTGCTCAAACATTAATTATCAGAAGAAACAAACAAACAAAAACATTATAAAATAAGTATTTTTTCAAATGAATAATAAAAAAAAACAAAAACAATAAAAATTACAATAAAAATAAAAAAAAACCAGCACTTCATCAATAAAAAGCTGACTCATAACTTCAGTCATTTCTTAAATCCTCACAGATTCAGTTTTTATGCTTCCACACAGAATCTTTCCTTGTCACACAGTTTCTGAAAGCTGTCACTCAAACAGCAGAAGCACACACCACATCTACAAAACCATACACTAATCATCAGCCTTTGACTCAGTTTTCAATTTAATAAAACACTTTTTGTAAAACACAACACACAGTTCTCTGTGTAACACACACACATCTAACAGGAATTAATATTATGGCAAAGCTGTTCGCAAATGTTTGCTTTTGAGATGTGTTTGTGATATTTTGAAAGCAGTGCTTCATTCTGCAAGAGATGAGAGGCATTTTACATTTTGTGTGCAGTTCTTGGATTTCTGTGTAATGTTTTGAAAAAAGAGGCAACGTTTTGAAAATAGTTTGTGTAAGCGGTTGAAAAAAGCCACTGCTTCAGCTCACAATAACACAAACACTCCATCCCGTACATCCAAGCAGAAAACGCTCGGCTCTGACTCCTCTAGTACTGCCTGTTCTTGTTTGGCAGAACAAGTTAAAGGATGGTAGGTGATTTGGTTCAGAAACAATTTTTGATATGCTGGTTGAAAGTCTCTTCACATCCCTGAATGTATTCATATCGTCTGCGGAAGCCAAGGACCATAAAATGTTCTCCAATCATCGTCATCAGCACCTTCATTACACCATTGCAGAACAAACAAGAATGTTACAAATGTGTTATTATTGTAATATAGTATGCTAGCTTCTCTATTCTTTTTATTGTTTTATATTGTTAAATAACAAAAAGCAAAAAAAGGCATCTAACTCTAGATTGCTCTGTTCTTTTTCTGTTCTGTTTTCTTTTTATTTATTATATAATAAAAAAAACTAGTGCTGTCAAACGATTAATCGCATCCAAAAAATGTTTACATAATATCTGTGTGTGTTCTGTGTATATTTATTATGTATATACAAATACACACAACTACATATTTTGAAAATATTTACATGCATTTAAATGTCTATATTTATATTAATTTAATTTATATTATAAATATATTTAATATATAAAAATAACATATTTTTGAAATATATATTTATATTTACATAATAAATACACACAGTACACATACATATATTAAACAAAGTTATAAAAGTTATAAACAAAAACTTTTATTTTGGATGCGATTAATCACAATTAATTGTTTGACAGCATTAAAAAAAAACGCTGCGTGTACTGCATTAGTCTAACTGAGACTTGTTATAGCACTTGTATATCACTGCTCTTTTGTTGATTTTGATTGCTTCTGTCGTCCTCATTTGAAGTCACTTTGGATAAAAGTATCTGCTAAACGACTAAATGTTAATGTAATATACTGCACTCTGTACTGTAGTGTTTTGTCACCGGTGAAAGAGACATGAGTTAATCTCTCATCGTGTCACTGGTTAGCCTCTGCTCTATCTGTGTGTGGTCATGTGATTTGAGGGGGTGTGGCTTTGGAGAGTGATTAATACGGAGGGTGGGATCTTATGTTTTTTAAGCTGGCTTGTTATTGTTAGCCTCTCTAAATTGCATGATCACACACAAACACTGAGGAGCACAGAAACTTCTTGTCAAAACAGCTCTGCAACTTTACAGCTTCGATACTGAATCACTACATTAAATAAGCTACATTATTTTGAAGCAAATAAACTCACAGTTTTTTTGTTTGTAGATATTGTAGATACACGCAGATGCAGGTAATTCTCTCTCTCTCTCTCGCTCTCTCTCTCAATCAATTATTCAAATTATTGGTATAATTCATTCAAATAAATGTGAAGATCTGCTTCACCTATGTGTCTGATTTGAAGTGTGCAGAATGCCGTACGAGCTGTCACTGATGAAAATAACCATTATTTGTACCCTTCTGGTCAAATATTACAATGCAAACATCATTAACGGATTTTACTTGTCAATGCTGGCAAATGACCATGGTATAGGAGGAATACGCACGGCTAGCTGTGCATTCAACTATTTTAATGCACTCGGTGGTTAATGTCGGTGGTTCTTTGCTTCCACGTTGTGCATTAAAATCATTTAATGTACAGCCAGCCGTGTAATATCCCTTACATTTGATAACAGCACAATTACAATACTAATATGTATATATATAATTTTTTGCTTTCAAACATTAAACCATAGAGCTTTTATTTTTGTGCAAACTGCATAAAAACCTCTCTTTAGAAATGCTTCTGTTTTGTTGGCAACAGATTCATAAACGCATGATACAAACTAGGGAAGAACATATCCAGCATAATTAAAGTGCTCAATCCACATCCTCAAAAACAAGAGCGTTAGATAACGAGCCTTAAAAAAGAGAATAAACCCAGCAGAACTAACTGAACCTGAAGTCAAGTCTTGATTGTGACGGGCAGTGGAGAGCTCTCAGCCGCTGTCTCATGAGCTCCAGTCAACGGTCCGAATCAAGCGCTCAGACTGGCCTTCATTAGCCATTCTTCAACCTCACATAACTGATCCAGCGGATGAGCCAGCTTCCCTCCTGCCTCCATCGGGACATGCTCACTGAAGTGCAGAGAGAAATTAAAATCACCATAACAAATCTACAATGAACAAAAAATAATTGCACTAAAAATAATGACATTTATCTCATTTATAATAATGCACAGTGATATTTCAGAACATTTAGAAACTAAATTAAACTGTATTGCATGAGGTTAGTGTATAGTGAATTTCTAAAGTAATCTGTTGAATTCTACTGTACTGAATTCCCCAATTTAATGTCATCAATAGCAAGTCTAAATGCATGCAATGCCATGTTGACAGGATCGTCTATGAAGCATGCAAGACTGTGTCCAGGCACACTGAAAGTCTTCATAAATAATAAAGAAGGCCATGTCAATATTTACAGCCGCTCAAAGAAAACTTATGATCTATACTTAAAAAGTGGCACGCACCATATAAGCCATATAACGGCTATAAAACAGAGACTGCACGAAATATTGAACACATAGAGTTAGAATTTACTTCTATGAAAGAGCAGCTCAGAGAAGGGTTTCTTTAAGCCTTTAATCTTTCAGGAGGGATGGAGACAGGGACAGAAAGCTGAATCATCAGAAATAACAGTCTGCTTGCCACGATTTGCCTGTAAACATCTACAGCTTGGGAGGAAATACATTCACTGCCTTAAAAACTAAGAAAGAAGTGTGTTTGAAGTTTAATAGCTTAAGGAGAAACGTTTAGAAATTACTTCAGCAACTTAATCAAGGGATTACTTCATTTATAAGGGCAATACACATTAACTGACATTTCTGTAAAGGTGCCAGTATTAGCCAACAGACTAATTTTTAACTGTAGTCCTTTGGCCAGACATTAACGATGCCATAAAAACATTAAAACACCCCCCACTCTTCTGTAATGACAGGAGAGTGAGTAGATAATGCCAACAAAAGTATCTATTTATTTATTTATTTATTTATTTGTAAAATGTCTTTAGAAAATATTTTTGGATGCAAGATATCTGATCATAAATAAAAGATAAATCGATTTAAAATAAAATCTAAATCAAGATGTGTATTCTTTTGTGTATTCTTGTGTGAAGTAAAACAAAGATTAATGGGGTTTTGTTTTAAAAGAATATAGTACTTCAGGCTTTTTTGTTGTTGTTGTTTTTATTCAAAATTTCATGTTTAATTCAATGTGTTACTCATCATTTCTTTGTAATTATTTGTGAAATTCACAAGCAATTTCTCAGTGAAAATGGTTTCACCATCTATTTGTCAGAAGTGTGGTTGTTTACTGTGAAATTACTGTTTGGGGTCAGTAAGATTTTGTTGTTGTCTTTTAAATAAATGAATACATTTATTCATCAAGGATGCAGTAAATTGATCAAATATGACAGTAAAGACTTTCTAATGTTAGAAAAGAGGAATCACAGCATGCAATGGTCAAAGCTGTCAGCTCGAATCAGAATCGTTAGAAAGGCCTGGTCTGTGTAGATTTCCAGTGCATTCTTCTTTCTTAAAGACATTCTTTCAGACAGTGGAATATTGGACTCTTATGTTCTTATAAATGAGTAGAAACCCTTTATTAGATATTTATAACCATTTCACCATTAGAGCTCCTTTGATCTATAGCTGACATTTACATTACATTTACGCATTTAGCAGACGCTTTTATCCAAAGCGACTTACATTGCATTCAGGCTAACAATTTTTACCTAACATGTGTTCCCGGGGAATCGAACCCACAGCCTTTTGCGCTGCTAACGCAATGCTCTACCACTGAGCCTGTATTAAATCCATGACATGTTTAGATGAAACAAAATTTAACAATTTAAATATTTATAAATTACAACACAGAAAGATAACCTGATAAAAAAATATTCAAATTAAACACACTAACAAAAAGAATTACATCACTGTGTGATTACGTAAACAAACTAGTGAACTGAAACACACTGCCCAAAAGAATCAGTCTGAGGCTCTGGATCACAGGTAACAATGTGGTCAGTAATGTTCGGTTTCTTGCACAGACCAATCGTTTCACTTCATAAGACCTCAATATATCATCAGGAGCCATGGGTATTCATTTTGCGTTGCCTGATATGCTTTTTTGACTCTCAAAGGGATGGTGACCATTGACTTGCATTTTATGAATCATCAAGGCCTATGCTTTCAGCTAAATATCTTCTTTACTGTTTTACTGAAGAACAAAAGTCAGCTACATCTTGAATGGTCTGAGGGTGAGTGAATTAACAGCAAATCTTCTTCAATTTTGGGTAAACTATCCCTTTAATCTGAGTTCAAACACAACATGACTAATCTGAGCTCAGCAGGAAACACAAAGGTCACAGCCATCAAACGGCCAAACGACCTTAAGACAGGTTTTCCTCTGCGTTCGCTGTCATTCAAAGGTGCCAATCATTCAACAGAAAACAGACACCCAGTGCAGAAGAACCAGAGAGGAATCAAAATTCAGGCAAAATTTCAGTGTGTCAGGTTATGTGATGGGTTTGCTGTCTCACATGGATGTGCTTTATCTGCACACCACAATGCAAAGCCATGCAGTCACATCCCCAAATGAACACTGCTGCAGGCATTACAGCAGGACACATTCAGAGATGAAAGCAGGCCAACAGGATGTTCCATTTGGCTTGTTACAAACAGAAAGAACATGCAGCATTATAATTGCAGGCCTGCCGATGAACTGCTCACAGACTCCCAATGGGACACAACATCCAGCCCAGAGCTCTTAAAGAGACAGCTCCACATTTATCATCATTCCGTCACTGTTCCAAACCTGTAGGGACTTTCTTGTACTAGCTGCTCTTTTACATGAGTACAATACATGGGACTGGAGCCTTCAAGCTTCAGATTTTGTTTTTATAACTTTCCACTTGATCATTTTCTGTGAGGCACTTTTTCTTGACATTATATAATTATTAAAAATAAAATATTAAATATGAATACAACAATATTTATTATTATTATTATTATTATTATTTGTTTTAATTTATTATTTTCTTAATATCCAATCATACAAATGAAAAAAAAAGAATCAAATTCACATTTAATAATTTGCATAACATTTTAAAAAGCTTAAAAAAGGCATGTAATGACATCTGAGTTGTAATGCATGCTGATGGTGTTGAGTAAACGTTAGAGGTTATAAAAACAGAAAAAAAAAGAAAAAAAGAAAAACACTGTAGGCAGATGTTGAGAAAGTGTCAGAGAAAGAGAAAAAAAGTGATTGTACTTACATGAAATAGATGGGGTATCCTCCTTCAAAATACCAGCAGTACTTCTCACCTCAAAAAAAATACAAAAAAAATAAAAAAAAAAATAAAAAAAAAAAAACAAACAAATACATAAAGATTAAGATACATCTAATTTACAATTATAAATTATCTCTAGACAATGTTCTGAAAAATGTTACAAAATGATTATTATTTTAATCAAATTTACCACATCCTGGGTAAATCAGCTACATATACGCATGTTTTGCATCCGGATTTGCAGTGGCTCTAAAAGGTTCCTGGACACTAAAGTCACACTTAAAAATGTCTGAATGTCATTGTAGCAGATGCAAAATATCAAAGCAGAGGCTGACATTACGACAGACAAGCACACGCTGTAAATCTGGTGTCCTCGGTGAGGCGGTCGCTCTCAGAAGAACCAAAAGAACATCCTCTGGCTTAAGAGCTCATCGATTCAAGAGGCAGGAACTCTTCACAAACAGCACAAATCAAACAAACCGCAGATAAATAAGCTCAAGAGTCGATCGCTAGCTCATGCTCTAGCAGCCCTTACAGATTGAGAGCGTACAAAATGAGAGTTCTTTTGTACATTCAGTGCAATTTACTCATTTCATTGGAAACTTTAGATTTTGCTGAACAATATAAGAAATAGAAAGAAAGAAAAGAACTGTGTTCCGTCCACAGCATCCACAGGTTTTGTATTACTGTGAAATACTCCATTGTTTGCACTGTTTGGTTGTGCACTGACTGAGCCATCACACCAAAATATCTGTTGAGACTCGGTAGATATTGTGCAAAGAAATGTGAAAATCTAATAGAGGCACTGGAGACTTGATGATGAAACCTTCCGGAAATATGAAGGAATTTTCTGTATTTTCTATATATCCAGATAAAGTCCTGCCAGAAAATTATCAGTAGGCAACATTTCCATTTTTCTACTGATTTATTTATTATTATTATTCTTTTTTTTTTTAATAATGTATGTGCCTTTCTGCATTATTTATTCCAGTAAATAAAGGCAAAAAGCTACAATTATATATATTAAAAAGATAAAATACAGTATATAGTAATATTATACATGATAATATCAAATATAATATGAAAAGGCATACTATAAAAAAAAAAAAAAAAAACATTACAAAAAAGATCAAAAATGTTTAAATTACTTTTACCACAAAAATCCATAAAAATATTGTGCAGCACAACTGTTTTCAACATTGATAATAATCAGAAATGTTTCCTGAGCAGCAAATCATCATATTAGAATGATTTCTGAAGATCATGTGACACTGAAGACTGGAGTAATGATGCTGAAAATACAGCTGCACATCACAGAAATAAATTACACTTTAACAGAGATTCACACAGAAAAATTTTAAGACTATTTCACAATTTTTACTGTATTTTTGGTCAAATAAATGCAGACTTGGTAAACAGAAGAGACTTCTTTCAAAAACATTAAAAAAAATCTTACCAACCCCAAACTTTTTAACATTATAAACTTTAAATGCAAAACCCCAAATATTAATTTTCTGGCATGTGACTCATCCTGCAGCATTTGTGCGACAGACATGAATGACATATCACACCCACTTAGAAGATTTCTACTACTTTTCCAGGAGACTGTACTAACAGTATTTAACTGATTGAGAGAAGCAAAACAATCTGTAGTCGAGAGACCAACATATAAGCACACAGAACACATTAGTAATCATATAAAGACGTCCAGACAACCAAACACAAACGGACTTATCCACAATCAAGCCCCAATCATACTGACTTGACATGAATATAATATGATGTATGTGCAGTGTACTGTAAATAACGTAAAAGCTTATATTTATTCTGCAGGTTTCTGGTTGATTTCATTCATTTTACTGCCTGCAACATAAGAGACACAAATACACGGAATGTTTTAAACGTTACTTTTTCATTCAAAGAGTTTTTCCATCATTTGAATAGTGTATTATAATTAGCAGGCTGTAATCTGCTGCTGTCTTTGTGATCTCTGAGGTGCAGCTCCGTTTAGCTTGTGTTTGTTCTGGCTTTAGATAAACAGCAAACTCCCGTATCTCATTACACAGCCATCTTCATCTTCAGCCACACCATCAACACAGCATGTGTCTGTCAGTCAGAGGATGATGGAAACATCCAGAAACAGCAGCGGGAAATCTGAATCCTAGCAGATGCTTCCTACTGACTGAGTACATGAGATGCACAAATCCCAGAGCGTGCAAATCAACCGTACATGCACTTTAATAATTCGTTTTTCAAAGTTGTAACAAAAAAGGATTAAAGAAACAAAAATTACAAACCATTAAAAACCATTATTGGAACATCTTTTTCCATTTAATTCATTGATCAAAATACAGAAAAAACAGTAATATTGTGAAATATTATTATAATTAAATGTGGTACTTGCCGTTACTTTGTAATTGTTTGAGAAATTGACTAGCAATTTCTTAACGTAAAATTCAAATAAATTGACAAATAGAAATTGCAAAATCAAATCAAACTATTTGAATAAACAAAAAAAAAAAAATAAAACAAGACTTTTTGATTATATAAAAAAAAAAAAAAAAAAAATCTTGACTGTGTCCAACAATCATATCATATCATATCATATCATATATATATATATATATATTGTATTATTATACTAAATGTATGTATATAAATAATATAAAAAAAAACTATCTGATTTAATTCTAATTTGATTTAATATAATGTTTAATTGATAATAATATATAAAAGTATGGTGATTAAACACATTTTCTTTTATAGCATGCTGATTTGATGCTATTTGGTTTGTTTGTTTATTTATTTATTGCACACTGGTTTGCTATGATCTGATTTAATGTTTCTCTCTCTGTTAGGCGTTTTGCTATGGGTTGGCTTTTTCATTTCCAAATAACTTTCCAACCCTTGCTATGTACAGCATTTACATTTCAAAGGCGTTTGTGAAGCTAAAGCATCAAGCCTCATCAGAGCTCCTTACTGTACAGCAGATACTGCGTCTGCAGCTACAGTAATATTGTTTCACCTCATCACTGCCATCATTATACTGGCCTTCAAGAGAAGAGAGAGACACTTGGATATAAGCACTTAGACGGCGATAAATCAATATGCCAGCTTATTCCCTCATAAACTGCAACATAACATCAATAAAATCCAGACAGGTAGTGTTGATGGTAGCTCTGATTCTCAGACTGTTTCTCAGTAATGATGTGCTCGTTAGAGCATGGCCTGCTATTACTGGGACACACTCAGAACTCTACACAACTTGAATAGAGTTATGACTGATATCTGCCTGATGTACCTGCATGTTTTATTGCTCGTATCCACTTGTGCCACTGATGCTGATTGTATTGTATGATCTGCAGAAGGCATTTTGAGTAGTGCTATGAATTTATTTGTTGTTGTTTTATAGTCCTATAACTTACTAAATAAGTAATATGACTGGCTTCTTTTTTAGCCAACTGTAAGATTTTGTGAAAGAAAAACTTGCAAATGCTCAAAAATGTGAAACTTGCTTGTAGTTATCCAGGTATGTTGGATCAAACTGGATTGTATAACCAGTGAAAGTAGTTTGTTTAAATTAAACTTTTAGGAAGCCGACATGTGCTGTTGTGATGTGATATACTGCAACTAAAACCATTATAAACAGCATTTCTTTTTTAAATGAATCCTTTTGTATTACAAAAACATATTATTTGTGGGCCATTTGGACTTTTTAAAATTCATTTGTCACACTACAGGACAATAAAATTGTGTAATGAAGGCAAAAGGGTATTAAAAAAGGTAAAAACAAACTTGGTGACAGGACCTGAGATATGCATTGTTAAAAAAAAACAAGAAAAAAAAAGACATTTACAGATGTGAGAAAGATGTCAGAAAGTTGTATGTTTTGATTTAAAGGTCAGAAGATATAGCTTACATGATTAAAAATCACAAGCATGACATTTGTAAATTAAATCATTTTATATATAGCCTAAAAACAAATTATGAGCTCTGAAATATTTCCAAAATGTTTACAACTCTTGCTTTAGACCATCTATGAAATGTTAAATATTTAAATAAAACGTTAAGGTTACCACTGCATCTGTCTGAAAAAAAGTGATTGATTTATAGTTGATTTATAATTATTTTCAAAGCTTTCAATGCACTCTCATTATCAAAGAACTTCATTGTTGTTTATTAAATTCTAACAAATAAGTTTTTGTTAAAAACTAACCAAAATTAAAAATAATTTGTTTAGAATCTCTGCACAGGAGAGACTTGCAAAACATAAAAAAAAAAACCAAATATACCCAAAAACATCAAAAATATCAGCTTATTGGATATCAGCAAAAATCCAATATCATCACCCCTAATTAAAACCAATTCATTTTTTTAAAAACTCTTTCCCTTATATGTAAATTTAAACTTAAATGATGTTGATTACAAGAACTGCATCAACTGCTTCTGTGTAATTGACTGTTCTGTTGTGCACACATCTAATGAGAAGCGTTGTCTCGTGCTGCAGTCAGTGTGTGAGTTACGCTCATATCCAGCATGCTGCTGTGGTCTGGTTCTGTTGAGGAGCGCTTTACCCGCATCGATTCCCGTCACCGCCTTCAGTGACACTGAGCAAAGGCATGAGCTGCAGACTGCAGGATCAGTCAGAAGTTGACAGAAAAATGCAGGGAGTTTAATTCGGCGTTTTGTGTGGATTGTAGAATTAATAAAGGTATTTGCTCACTTGGTCCTGTGAATCTATATTTACCAGAGACAAAGGTTTCAGCCTGATGCCCCGGTTAATTCTCTGTTAACAGCTGCTCTCTCTCACTGAACAGCAGCCAATGTTAAACACGGCTCATGTTAAAGGGCTGAAGTCTGGTGTAGACGGTTAGTGGTCTCTGCGTTTGGACGGATGTGTTTCGTGGAGCCGCCGACCGTAATAAAGCAGCTCTGCTGAGACTCATTCTGACTCCTGCTCAGTAAACAGCCATTAACCTTCAGTCAGGAAAAGGACCTGCTGAAATGAAGAGTTTGCTTACGCCTGTAATTTCAGGAGTTTTTTTTTTTTTTTTCGTATAAGCAATGACATTATTGAAGGATGACAGTGGAGTGAAAACATAAACAGCTTCTTAAAAAGATGTGCAATTTATAGTTTGTTTGACAATGCTTTGTTTTGTTTTGCATCGTCGTCTGTGCTTCATCTGATCCAGTGTGTAAACATTGTTTCCAGGTTGACGTGCTGTCCAAACGAAAATGTAGTTTAAAACTCATTTTCCAAGTTCTTAGAAATGTGGTCTTTGTATTCATATTTATTAATTTTGAAAAACTTGAGAAAAGAATAAGATTTACAGAGCATGACTATACAGAAACATTTCACACTATTTGGCAACCCTTTCTATCATACTTTATATCATGCACCAAAAAAGAAAAAAGGTTACATTTAATGCCTCTTAAAAATGAAGTAAAATGGTGTAACAAGGTAAAAAGCACTGATATTTTATTTACAGTACACTTAAAATACAAGTGACAGTAGTTATCGTAATTGTTATTTATAATATTATATATATATATTAAGTATGGTTCTACCATACTTCTTGTTACAAGTATGGTAGAACCATCACTTCTACCACAAAAGACTGCTTTGTAAGTAATCTTCCTGATGTATCCCAATTCCTTAGCATATCCAAAAACTCAGAACTACTTGATGATGTAACAGAAACTATGGACTCTTTTTGAGTTGCTCCTTTATGCTTAAGGAAGATTAAGGAAAACAGTCTGACACCGTGGTATAATGAGCACACTCACACCCTAAAGACAGCAGCACGGAAAATGTAGCGCAGCTGGAGGAAAACAAAACTAGAGGTATTTCATATTGCTTGGCGGGAAAGTAACCTATCCTACAGAAAAGCATTAAAAACTGCTAGATCTGATTACTTTCTGTCTCTTTTAGAAGAAAACAAACATAACCCCAAGTATTTATTCAATACAGTGACTAAATTAACGAAAAATAAAGCATCAACAAGTGTTGACATTTCCCAACATCACAGCAGTAATGACTTTATGAACTACTTAACTTCTAAGATTGATACTATTAGAGATAAAATTGTAACCATGCAGCTGTCAGCTACAGTATCACATCAGACAGTGCACTATAGATCCCCTGAGGAACAGTTCCACTCAATCTCTACTTAAGGAGAGGAATAATTGTATAAACTTATTAAATCATCTAAACCACACAACATGTATGTTAGACCCTATTCCATCTAAGCTCCTAAAAGAGGTTCTTCCAGAAGTCATAGATCCTCTTCTGACTATTATTAATTCCTCATTGTTATTAGGTATGTCCCCAAAACCTTCAAACTGGCTGTTATTAAGCCCATCATCAAAAAACCACAACTTGACCCCAAAGAACTAGTTAATTACAGACCTATCTCAAATCTCCCTTTTCTGTCAAAGATACTAGAAAAGGTAGTATCCTCACAATTATATTCCTTCTTAGAGAAAAATGGTATCTGTGAGGATTTCCAGTTCGGGAGGCAGACACACTCTTGCAGTATAAATCTAGATTAAAGACCTATCTCTTTAACCTGGCTTACACATAACACACTAATACACTTCTAATATCCAAATCCATTAAAGGATTTTTAGGCTGCATTAATTAGGTAAA
This sequence comes from Cyprinus carpio, assembly GCF_018340385.1. Classification (NCBI taxonomy): domain Eukaryota; kingdom Metazoa; phylum Chordata; class Actinopteri; order Cypriniformes; family Cyprinidae; genus Cyprinus; species Cyprinus carpio. The sequence continues at coordinate 219,431 of NC_056620.1, forward strand.
CTGGAACCGGGAACATTTCCCATAACACCCGATGTACTTGCTACATTGTTAGAAGAATGGCATCTACGCTAACATTAGTCTGTTTCTCTCTTATTTCGAGGTCACCGTAGCCACCAGATCCAGTCTGTATCCAGGTCAGAGGGTCACTGCAGTCACCCGGGTCCAGTATGTATCCAGATCAGATGGTGGATCAGCACCTAGAAAGGACCTCTACAGCCCTGAAAGACAGCGGAGACCAGGACAACTAGAGTCCCAGAGACAGATCCCCTGTAAAGACCTTGTCCCAGACGACCACCGGGACAAGACCACAGGAAACAGATGATTCTTCTGCACAAATCTGACTTTGCTGCAGCCTGGAATTGAACTGCTGGTTTAGTCTGGTCAGAGGAGAACTGTCCCCCCCAACTGAGCCTGGTTTCCCCCAAGGTTTTTTCTCCATTCTGTCACCGATGGAGTTTTGGTTCCGTGCCGCTGTCGCCTCTGGCTTGCTTAGTTGGGGACACTTCATTTACAGCGATATCGTTAACTTGATTGCAAATGATTGCACAGATACTATTTCCTTATGCGTTGTTGGGGACGTTTTCGTCCACTAGGAGGTAAAGTTGAGTCTTATTTGTCATTTGCATTATTGACACACTGTTTTCCTAATTAATATTGTTCAGCTGCTTTGACACAATCTGTTATGGATAAAGCACTATATAAATAAAGGTGACTTAATTCCAGGGTAAAATGTTTTTATACAAATATCATGAATTAAATAAGTAGTGTTATGGTTTGGGGAAGTCGTGGTCTCGAGTCTCGGGCCACGAGTCACTTTGTCACTTTTTGTCACTTTGTTTTGGAATAATAACCACACAAGACATTTTACAGCCTGAACTGGCCTTGCCTTATAAAAAAATATCAAATTATCTGGAATTTTATTGCACTCACAACCGCTTTGTTGGCTGCTTTGAAACAGTATGTAGGACCAGTTATATTTTTTTTTATATGATAATTTTTTACTTCAACCCTTATTTTATAAGAGAATGGGCATAAATTTAAAACTTTAAAACATGATAATCATAGAGGAGGTGTATTTAAGTTATGAAATGGATGCATTTTCTCAGATTTTTTAATAAATGAGTATATGGCGCAAACAGTTAGAGTTTGGTCACTGCCAGCCAGTCAGTGGAAAGCTTGGCAGATTGACAGTTTCTCTGCACAATATGCATCCGTCTGTCCGTGGGCGAAACGTCTGAGAGGATGCTGTCCGTGTTCTGTGAGGAGTCTCCACATTAACTGGAACCATTTCCAACTCATGCTTTAATAGAGCAGAGAGGATTCAGGTCATTATTGTTGAGGAGGAAACGGAACAGGATTGAGACACAACCAAACTTAACCCAGCAAACTCATAGGATATTGGTCCCTGTTGGCCTCGCTTATGAAACTGTTGTTCTTTAGCCAAAAGCAATTAGAGCATTTGCGATTCTGTGTCTGTTTATTCCAGTCCAGATCTGCGTGTTGAATGAGAAGGCTGGCGTTCGTCCCTCTGCTGAAACTGACAATGTTTCTCTAAACAAAACACACAACTCATGCCCTGAACGCTTGCTCACAAACAGCAGACTGAGAGAATGACTCTGCTTCTTCCCGCTAGATTTCCCTGGTGAAAAGAGCTTGAGATTTGATTAGATTTAGCCTTAAAGCTACTACCATTATGCGGCCGTGCATAAGGACTCTTGGGAGAAAGCTGCAGTCTTAGTCATGGCTTGCTGACGTCCTAAATTGTGACCTTTCGGATCTTGAACAGAGACTTCTACTAATTATGGACCGTTGAGATCAGCTTTATTTTTTCTTCATGCGTAGTGGAATAATGTCTGTCATTTAGCACAGTATGACCAAGACTTTATTTTTATCCCAGAGAGACTCAGAAGGTCTGCCGATGCTCTTTTATCTGATGTAGAAATTTATAGCAATATTTGGGAGAAATGGAATATTGGAAAACTTATTTTTTAAAAAATTTTTTTTTTGGTAACACTTTCGATTAGGGAACACTATACACTATTAAAGGGTTAGTTCACCCAAAAATCACAATTAGGCTGTGTTTTACTCACCCCCGAGGCATCCTAGGTGTATTTGACTTTCTTCTTTCAGACGAATCCAGTCGGAGTTATATTAAAAATTGGCTTTAACCTTTAAGCTCTATCATTGCAGTCAGCAGGTGTTGCAGTGCTTCAGTCCAAAAGAAGTGAAATAAAAAGTGCCCTTCAATAAAAAAAAAGTGTCCCACATGGCTCCGGGGGGTGAACAAAGGCCTCCTGTAGCGAATTGATGCATTTTTGTAAGAAAATTGTCCATATTCAAAATGTAATAATCACTTGAATAAACGGAAGCAGTTCCGGGAGCATGACGTATGAGGTCAGCTTTGCGCATGTGCCGCTCAGAAGTGACGCACGCAGAAACACAGCGGAGAGATCAAAACAACGGTCACTAATTAGAAGTACAAGACGATGATTTGTAAAGAAGAATGTCAGAGGATTTCGATATAAGCCAAGAGGAGACTGGTTTTCATTTGCTAACGTAAGGAAACTTTGCTTCTTTTGATCCTGTTGGTTTTCACGAGACTCACCGGCGCATGCACAGCGCTGACTTCCATACGTCATCCTCCCGGAGCTGCTTCTGTGTACAACTGTTGGATTAAAGTGATTATTATGTTTTTAATATGGACATTTTTCTTACAAAAATGCATCGATCAACCACATAATTACTTATTAAATTACGATAGTATTGTGTATCGACGATAGTCAGAGTTATCGATGATAGCAGATGTCCCTGTCGATAGTCAAGACGATATTAGATTCATTCTCCTATTAATGTATTAAATTATAATAATAGTAATTATTATTATTTTTTTTATAGGCGGTGAATTATAATTCAGCTATCAAACTGCCCAGCTATTTTACTTCAGCACCACATTTCACACACACAATGAGGATTAGAGCCTGTAGCCGGTGAAGAAGTCTCCATCCACAAACAGACGTACATCGTCTGCAGATATAAGGTATTTTATTGCACTTTAACAAGTAATCTGAACAGCCTATATATGCTCAATATTTTAAACGAGCCCTCACTAACTGAGCTTAATGCCACAGTTATGTTAAAATGTATCTCATTCTTGTTTCTGTGGCGGTGCGTCGGGCTCGTCATGGGGCGCACGATCCGGAGCGCTGTATGACTGATGCATCAGTTCAGTTGAAGTTTATTGTACTAGTATAGTTTATATATAGTTTATTTACTCAATAGTATTTACTATTGAGTAAATATAGTTTATTGAAGGAAAACTTATTTAAAGCTGCAGTCTAGGAGTGTCGCGATATACCGGTATTGACAATAACCGTGATATTCAAAGCAACAATTATCGATATCGTGTTAATTTAGTGTGTGACGATATACCGGTATTAGCGATAACTGCAATATTTAAAATGAACAGCTCACTTATGATAACACCACATGCAAATACTCCATCGCCAGTACCTGGTTGAGCTCCCAGGTGGCAGTACTGTGCCTTAACGCTGACACTGTCACACAAGAAGATGACGCAGCGCTGGCAGATACTGCGACGAGAGCCGTGTTCAGCAGAGTAAGTTTCCATTATTTTACTTGTCATAGAATAGGAAATGTTATATTAACCTGTTAACAGCAGTTTTCTGTGTTCATATATTTAAGTAAAGGGTGATTATTTAAATTTTATCTTATTTTTGTATTATAAGTACCGTGTTTTTCTTTACTCGTCTTATTTTTGTATTTGCAATCCATACGGCCTGTGTGTAAGTAACACTTTATTTCTTTGTTCAAATCTATTAACAGTTACACAATTAAATCTGATCTTGAAAAAACATGAGGCGAACCACATTGCTAAATTAATCTCTGTAAAATGTTAAGTTGGTCTCAGTGCCATGCACTTAATGCCTCATCTGCATCATTCTTCAGTAAGGTTCATTAGTTAACATTAGTTGATTACATTAGTTAACATATATAACATAATAACGAACAGTATTTCCACAGCATTTATTAATCTTAGTTCATGTTAATTGATACAGCGTTTAATTATTCTTATTAAAATCACAATTTGTGTGTTGTGTAAACATTAATGTGAACTAACATGAACAATGAATGTTCTCTATTTTTATTAACATTAACAAAGATTAATAAAAGTGTGTAATAAATCTATTGTTCATTCATGTTTAGTTAATACATTAATGTTAACAAATGACATCTTATTGTAAAAGTTGTTACCAGTATTTATTCCTCATACTGTTGAAAACTTGACAGTATTTTTCTCTCTTGTTATTTCATAGGCGCTTCAAAAGAAGATGGAGAAAGCCACAGCGCATCAGCGCGGTTGACACAGAAGAGAGCGTACGCCATCTGCATACTGCTCAGGATTGCCAAAATGAGACACAGAGAGGAATTGTTGAATAAAGTCATTATTTTTATTTCTTCGTGTACAAAAAACGTATTCTCGTCACTGCTCATAACGTTACGGTTGATGGAGTATTCTGAAGACGACTTTCATACCTTTCCTGGACCTTGACACTGTTATTTATTTGACAGTCTATGGGACAGTCTCAAGCCTCCCTGTTTTCATCCAAAATATCTTAAATTGTGTTCCGAAGACGAACAAATATTTTACGGGTTTGAAATTCTTTCATTCTGGGATCGAGTATCCCTTTAAGTCCTACATAAGTAGGTGAAAAGCACTCTGAATCTAAGTAATTATATTAAATATACACTTAAACTGTAACACATTTTCATTTAATTGCAGTACACATGCAATTAAGTGCTCAAACACGTTTGCGCTTACTTTTAAAAAGAGCACTTATTACGAAAATAATACACTTAAGTGTTGTGTCAATATTCAATTTAAGTGTTTCTCTAATAAGTGCTCTTTTTTAAATGTGATTGTTTTTTCAGAAGGGTTTATTCTGTTCTCCAATTATTTTATTTAAATGAGGGTGGTTTTAATTGTAATCAGTGTAAATGTATCTGTTTGAGTTTAATGTTAAGAAATCTGACTGTATCAGAATCCAGAAGAGTCATATTTGTGAGGTGTTCAAGTGAGCTCTTTTATGCATGCTTTTCAAAATGTATTTTTACTGTACTGTATATACAACATTTTGACCAGACGAGTTATTCAGCATTGCATACAGTAAGTTTCCACACAAACCAACAAGTCCAAACCAAACAACAAATACCATTTACACTATAGAACAATTTTTCCAGACTTAAGATCAGTTCACCATTTAATAGATGTGTTCACTGAGAAGGCAGATGAAACTGAACAGCTTATACAGTATATCACGTCAGCGCTGAGCTAATGTCATCAACAAAGCGCTTAGCAGGACAGAAACACTCCAGCATTTATTCAGGGTTTCAGCACTCACTTGTGTCCCTTTTTTGTCTTCATTATGCTGCTGCTGCAAATAAGCTCTTCTCATAAGAGCAATAAAATAGAATTCAATCTACATCCAGAATCATTTATACATGTATCTTTCTGAACACTGGAGGGTAGAAAGTGTTGGCGGCTGAGGAATCAAAGGAATCCAATAGCATTCTATCGTCATGCAGATTCAGTCAGACATGTAAGAAATGGTTCGGTTTCTCATGCATATTCATCACAGGCTCGATTGCTTGGCAAACACTCAGAACAGCACTGTAAACAGTCTGTAAACTTTGACTTTGCTGCTGTTCACAGTATTAGCCATTACACAACTAATGCTGATGGAAAATGGCCTTGTTACATTTTCTTAATGTTTGCTTACTGGCACTTTCCACATGTAGATTACAAACTAGGCCTGAAACTTTATTTTTTTGTTAAATATTGCAGTTTTTAAAAATATATATTAGGGACATATTTACAGCTTAATCATAATACACATGTAAATACTACATAATACAGTACATATACAAAGTTTTCGCCCCGCACCCCCCCCGACTATATAGAAAATACTATATATATATATCATATATATCCATATTATATATTATATATATAATATAATATATACATATATATTCATAATATATATAATTTGAAAAATACTTACAATAACAATTTATTTAAACAGGGTTGAATCGCTGAACACCAGCCAACATCAACACTATGATATTACAATGTACAATTAGATTATTTAAAAAAAAAACTATTATTTATTTATTTTGTCCGAGTTTTTTTTACGCTGAACTTCCTCCCAACCCCCCCCCCCCCTTCACACCCCTTACAACACAAACAGTATGGTGTTGAATCGCAGATGACTTTGCAGCCAACACACACACACAATTTTGATCTCATTAAATTCCAATAAATTCCTTTATTTGTTCTTATATATATATATATATATATAGATAAGATATATATATCGTATATAATAAAATAAATCAATAACTCACATATTTTTTAACTGACATTTAGCCACCCATAACATGTGAACTGTCCTGAAGCACAAAACATAAAATAAATCAATAACTCACATATTTTTTAACTGACATTTAGCCACCCATAACTTCCTTAAAGGGTTTTTCATGAACATGCAGGCCTGTGATAATCTCACAGTGAAATTCATGATGCCAACACACACACACACACACACACACACACACACACACACACACACACACACACACACAAGCTAATCATTAAACACAACTAAATACAACACATCTGATTTCATCAACTAAGAGTTCAACAATCCCTAAAACTGTTCTAAAAACAATTCAGGTGAACCATAAAGAACATCACACCTCTGCTTTAACTCTGACCTGAGACAACACAGTGATATTTACAGTATTTCTCCAGTGTGTTTTATTGTAGGAGGAGCGGACAGAGACAAAGGCTCAACTAGCGCTACATTACATATGTACATAAAAAAACACTGTACGCGGGTTACGCGGCTCTTGGAACGCTACAGCTTAAATCTGGCTGTAAACAGCGGGTAATAACGAACCGATGAAGTTGATGAAACGCGTGAGCAAGGCGTTAGTTGTGTGACAGCGGACGGACTCACCTCGAGCACCGCGCACAGCGTCAGCAGCACCGCCGCTCCATGGCGCTTCACTCGCTCCCGCATTCTGCACCGAGGGAACAAACGCTGTCAGGACAGAGCTTTCATAGCATTGAAGTGTGAATGTTCACAGCAGAAGCACGGGCATGCTGGAGGCTCGGTGTGCGTGTGTGTGTGTGTGTGTGTGTGTGTGTGTCGGTGAGGAGAGAACACAACAATCCCCACCCGCGCCAACAAAAAAATGAATTACCACCAACACCAAAAAAAAAGCAAGCAACACGCGATATTAGCACACACAAACAGCTCAATGCTTCTGTCTCATCCTCCAAAATCAAAAATTAGGGCTTTACTAGAACAACCGAGCGCTTGTTACAGTTACTCAACGCGTGAAGCGTTTGCATATCATTGCATAATAACAAAAATAAGAAATCAAATGGCATTTATTTCTATCCCATCGAATCATTCTTAAAACAATGTTTCACTATAGGAAGTTTGTTTTATATAATAAAACGATATATTATATATATAATGTTGGGGCTGTCAGTTTAACATGTTACTAACTTAATTGATTAGTTATGAAAAAATAACGCGATTAAAATATTTTAACGCAGTTAATGCAACTGGCCCCGCCCCCAGACCTGTACGTCATCTTACAGTTCATACAGTTGACTGCTGACAAGATTATGCATGGTAACGACTTCATAAATGCAGTTATGCCCTAAAATTCAAGATATTGGGGCAAAAAATGTTTTGTCTCGTATCATATGATAAGCGATGTCACACCAGCAGCGAGAGCAATATCACACGAAAAACACGATTACAAATGTGATTTTATACAACAGTTCAGTAAATAAGAAGTTAATATTGTGCAATATTTTAAACACAACAGTGTCTGTTTTGCTTAGTTTTGCCAACGAAAATATTACCTTTATAAAGCCACAGCAGAACTGTTGTGAAAGTGAAAGTCGTGACATTTGTCAAGTATGGTAACCCATACTCGAAATTGGTGCTCTGCATTTAACCCATCCAAGTGCACACACACAGAAGTGAGAAGTGAACACACTGTGAACACACACCCGGAGCAGTGGGCAGCTATATATCCAGCGCCCGGGGAGCAACTGGGGGTTCAGTGCCTTCAGTGTTCAACCAAATATTCAGATGTGTGCAGCGCATTTTGTGGAGGACGAGGACTGTTTCCTGAGAGAGTAGCCTACAATGCCGGTGTCTGTTTCTATAAAGTGGTAAATTCCAACTTTGCAAGGATAGTCTGGTGCTTCTGACTCACAGAGCCTGTAAGTAAGTTTTCATATTTAAAGAATTTGCCTCTGATGACTCAAACATGAGTTTTGAGCAGTGTAGAGCAGCACTTATTGTTTGTCGTTTCTCCGATCACAAATGCAAACATGGTTTTTATGTTTACGCTGCACGATACGCAACGCATAAAAAGACAGTATAAGTCATTATAATCAGTAATTATGTCCCCACTGGATGCAGCAAATGCCTTGTTTATAGTGGGTTTTACTGGTTTTGTCTCGTCTCGTGGGGGGACACAGCATCACCGTATGGTAAGGGGCGTAACATTTCCATCACATCATGTTTGAGGTATTCAGCCAATCACAAGGTACTGGATAGCTGGCCAATCAGACCACACCTCACTTTTCAGAACGATGAGCTTTGTAAAAATCAACGCCTTTCAGAAAGGCGGGGCAAAGAGGAGAAACAATAATGTACATTATGTGGAAAATAATGTGTTTTTTCAAACCCCAAAAAAACAAAAACAAATCACATTAAACCAAAAAAACTAAATAAAGTTATATATAAATCAAATAATTTATTTTGTCAAAATAAATTACACTCTGTCTCTTCTGGGAAAATCTACCAAAATATTGATGACTCATCCAGCACTAATAGATTTTTTGACAGATTTTTTTTGTCCAATTAAATGCTCTAGAATGGGAATGTTGTTTCTGCTATTATCTCACCTTCACAGACTGGAGACTCCGAACGCTGGTGATCTGCTATGGCCTCCTACCACATGGGTCAGAAATACAGAACGAGAAGTTTCTGTTAGAAGGAAACTTTTATCCCTTTCCAATGAGAAGGAGACTGGAAGCTGGTGCCTCTCCATTCCAGGAATGTGACTGGCCACTTGTGTCTGAGGTGGCCATGGTGTTGCCCGCCCTAATCTGGAATTCATTTACATATAATAGAGTACAAAGTTAAACCGTGTCTTAAACATTTTACCTATGCAATATTTCTTTACCATATTATGTATAAGAGTAGTAGAACTAGTAGTAGAGTGATATTAGAGAGATATACTGAGTGAGTGTGATTACCTGCATATAATACAGCATTCATTCTTCAGATCAATCTCATATTCACAATAAAACATTAGTTTGAATTTCCACTAAGGAAAGCGATATCTTTGTCGTACTATCCTTTAATCTGTTAATGGTGATTTCTGATGACAGCGCTGCTCAGTGCATTTGTTGTTAAAAGCCGTTGTTAAAAGTAAAAATAACATCATTGTTTACAGCCCTATTTCAGCATCTTTCAGTATTAAAGTCTTTACTGCTGACGCACTCATAAAAACAGTCTTTTGTCGCCATCTAATGGTGGAACAATGTAACTAAAATCACTATCACGAACATATACAGTTCCCCAATACTAAATACTATTAATAAATACCACTATTATTAATATAAATATTAATTATTAAATAAAAATAATTAATAAACAACAACAGCCACTATAAAAGTGGCTAGGCAATTCAGTCAAAAGTACAAAGGCAGCACTCAGAGACATCGGAGCCAGAAGTAAATTCCAGAAGATCTGGCAGGTTCATGAGCACTGAATGGCCGCTGACGCTCTGGAGCTCACATCTCCAAAAATGTTCCTTGACCTAGTTTCTGTCTCTTCTTGATAATGTTAGTTCACATGTGTCTAGTTAATTTAGTCGTAGTTCCTCATTGGTCTGTCTACTTAAAGGGATAGTTCACCCAAAAATGAAAATTATGTCATTAATGACTCACCCTCATGTCGTTCCAAACCCGTAAGACCTCCGTTCATCTTCGGAACACAGTATTAAGATATTTTAGATTTAGTCCGAGAGCTTTCTGTCCCTCCATTGAGAATGGTACGGTATACTGTCCACGCCTGGTAATAAAAACATCTTCAAAGTCTCCATGTGACATCAGAGGGTCATTAGAATTTTTTGAAGCATCGAAAATACATTTTGGTCAAAAATATATCAAAAAACTACGACTTTATTCAGCATTGACTTCTCTCCGGGTCTGTTATGAGCGCGCCGTTCACAGCACATCCGGTTCGCGTCGAAACAATTGTAACCGGATCTTCTTGAACCACACCAAATCGAACTGAATCGTTTGAAATGGTTCGCGTCAACAATAAGCATTAATCCACAAATGACTAAGCTGTTAACTTTTTTAACATGGCTGACACTCCCTCTGAGTTCAAATAAACCAATATCCCGGAGTAATTCATTTACTCAGACAGTATGAAATAGCCAGATAACGAACGAAACATTGACTCGTGTCAAGAACCGTTTCTCTGTCCCGTGGCGATTCGAGAACCGAGGAGCTGATGAACTGCGCATGCGTGATTCAAGACTGAACACAGCGCGTCTGAACCGAAAGCGGAGTGACACTGGACCGATTTCTGTGCTAATGTTATGAGCGCGGGTACCGAGCTTGGCTTGAATCAAGGGCAATCATCGCCAATGAAGTCATTACGTCGAGTGCAAAATAACTGGTGAACCGTTTTCCGGGCAACCTGTTTAAATCACAAACTGTTTAGAAGACAGAACTTCCCATCCCTTTTTTTTTCCTGTCTCGTTTTCCCCAAACCGTCCTTGAAGCAAGAACCGAGTTTTCGGTCTCTTCCGTTGATATGTTCAACCGATCACCGTGTGTCTAGTTAATTTTTGCAAAACCGTCACTCAAGAACGTAGTCAATGTTTCGTTCGTCTGGCTCGGTTCAGTCCAGTGTACGTTTGAGTAATTTCACTCCGGGATATTGGTTTATTTGAACTCAGAGGGAGTGTCAGCCATGTTAAAAAGGTTAACAGCTTAAGTCATTGTGGATTAATGCTTATTGTTGACGCGAACCGTTTCAAAACGATTCAGTTACGATTGGTTGAACTGGTTAAGAAGATCCGTTAACATCGAGTGATTCGTTCGCGAACCGGATGTGCTGTGAACGGCGCGCTCATAACAGACCCGGGAGAGAAGTCAATGCTGAAATAAAGTCGTATTTTTGATGATATTTTTGGACCAAAATGTATTTTGCGATGCTTCAAAAAATTCTAACGGACCCTCTTAATGTCACTAGACTACTTTGAAGATGTTTTTAACCTTTCTGGACGTGGACAGTATACCGTCAGTGTCTCAATGGAGGGACAGAAAGCTTCGGTTTAAAATATCTTATACTGTGTTCCGAAGATGAACGGAGTCTCACGGGTTTGGAACGACCATTAGTCATATCAATTAATCCTTGTCAAATAATTTTAATTTTTGGGTGAACTATCCCTTTAAGTTCTAGTCATTTCAGTTTTACCTTGTCCAGTGTTAACATTGCTTGTGCGTGTGTATCCTGCCTTACTTTTGCAACTTTAGTCAAAAACAATTGAACCCTTTAACAGTATTCATGCTATTATCTGCATCAAGTGTTATAGTAATCCTGAATGAAATGACATATAATCAGTGTCTGTCTGAGGTTTTCTTGCCCTCCCCTTAATCTCCATTGCCATGGCAGCAGTTTTTATCAAAACAAAGAACAGGAAGAGAGAGAGAGAGAGAGAGAGAGAGAGCGAGAGATAGTATTTGTTTCATGGTGTTGTTCTTTCACTTAATTGGGTTGTTTCACTAATGACTAAGGCTCTAATGAGTTGAGATAATTTGCCATGATGACTTGGAAACCACCTCTACTGTCTTATGTTGCCATGAGTTTGTGAAGAGAAACTGGGGGAATCCAATTAGTTCTGTGGGCCGTGACTAAAGCTGAATGTCCTCACTGTCTGTCATCGTCTGTCCATGAAACTCAATCTCACATTCCCTGTTTTGCTTCTCTGAACCGGGGATGATGTAATATGATGGATGGGTTAGTGTAATACTGTCTTTCAAAAAAAGGGTTGACAATGACCCTAAAATTTGATAAACGTTATTAAAAATTTGATAAATGTAATTACAGTTCCTGTATTTGTGTGTAATTTTAATTCTGCATTATTTTCAAAAATGGCTGTATGTAGTCATTAATAGAAAGAAAACGCTAGCTCACATACAAAATTTCCATAATATTCAATACAACAGTATTTTTGCTTGTGAAATACTGTAGTTTTACTATTAAAAGGGTCATGAACTGAGAAACCAAAATTCTCTTGATGTTTTGACATAAGAGGTCATTGTACTATAAAAACATCCTGTAAGTTTCAGAGCTCAAAACTTTCTTGTTAGTCTAAATACAGCTTATATTGAAGCCACTTTGCCAAAACCACAGCTTATGGAATGTTCTACTCTATGATTTAATAGTGTGGATAAACCCTGCCTCCGCAGAAGAAGATCATTGCCTGCTTCAACATCACTGCCTTTTAGCCCGGCCCATCGAATCTACACTGCTACCTGTTTAGCCCCGCCCACCTATTCACGCACACAGGGCGAATTCCAAACGCCTTTTTTGCGCCCTTAAAGGACACTTCGGGAAGGGGATGCTATTTGTAGGGACTTTCTAAATGAAAGTGAACAACTGAAAACCTTCACGAAGGGCCCTTCCGTTAGAGAAGGGAACATGCGATGTTCACTTAACGGAAGTGATTTCCATTTGTGATCATGTGATATTCAATTAGGAGATCTTACGGCATATTTTAAAGCAAAGTTGTGGTTGATTTCAACACAAGCGTAAGCAGAATAGGCTAATTAAATTAGTCTTTATTTTAGTTTAATAAAATATTTTTCATCAGAAATATTATTTAAGATGGTAGTGTAAGCAAGTTTAAACAAGTTTAGTTTGAAAAATCTTAATAGTAAATAAGACACAATTAGACAATATTTGAATAAAATAATAATAATGAGCAGAAATATTTATTTGCAGCAACTGGTGGAGTGCTGAATGCTGCCAATTCAAGGTAACATTTGGTCAGTCATTCCCTTCTCCAAGGGAGTTCCAAACGCTTATACGAGACAGAAATGCCCTACACCCCTCAAAGAACACACCTTCGAAGGGAGTAGGGCATAGGGATGCTCACTTCCATTTGGAATCTGCCCATAGTGTGAATGGACCCTTTCACAAGACTGTGTTTAACGGTCATCAGCATTGTAAATCCTCTAAAGATGTTCATATTTGTACTTTTAAAAAAAATTATATACATTTATATCACTATTCTTTGTATTATATCAGCTTTGCATCAAATTACAAAAAAAAAAAAAAGGTTAACGCTAATGCGTGTGTTTCTAATGCAGCATCTATGGGAGGGACGGTAAATTTGACATCGTTCTCTTTTCTGACTGCCGTTATCAGTCTCTCTAATTTTTTTTCCTTTTATTGAAAGTCATGAAAACACTTTTGTGGCATTTTTCTTTTGCTATTTGAGCAAATAGGAATACAAAAAATATATTTGTGGTACTCTGCCATTCACTGCTCTTCAAGTTAACCCAACTATGACGACTTCCTCTGTGGAGAAACCCGGAAATGTGAAAAAGGTCCATAACAAGATGAATGCAGGTCTATGCAGAAACCAAATGATAAAGATCACTCTGAATACAAAAATACACTGTGCAGTGCCAAGTTGTGCTTCCATTGCTTTCCTTCTGATCCCAACATTAGGAAAGATTAGTTGAATTATATTTTAATGAATATCCAAACTGAGTCAGTAAGAATTTGGTCCTTTGGTCACTTCATTTGTTTACAAACAAGGCACAATTCAATGCAGGATATTCAGAAAGATTGAACCTAAAAGACAATGCTGTGCCGACTATATTGGATCTGACAGTAATGTCGCAACACACAAATAAGTGTAACTGTTTTTATTACGTGGTCACTATTGCTTTGTCTGTTATTACAGATCATTTGATATGTATTGGGTAGCCTATTTATGCATTTTTAACCTAAATCACAGCAGCGTTTGATTTAGGCTGTCAATCATAGCAGTGGGCGTTTACTTCCGAGTCTACAATCCACCAATATTCAAACAGAGGGTGGTTAAAATCAGGACAGAAAATAGCTGATGTAAAAATCTTGATGACATTATAAGGGGACCACAGAGACCAGTACAAAATAATAAAAAAGGCAGTTTAAAGGCATCACTTTAAATATTTAGCAACCATATCAAGCTCTCCACAATTACGCATGCACAGGATTGTGAAAAACAGAGGTGCTTGACATCGGGAAACTCTAGCAGCTGGAGACACTAATCACAGCAGCACAAGAACAAGCACAGCGTGACAGTACACAGCTAACAGCCTGTGGGATTTACAAATCCAGACAGACAACCAAAGACTGGCAACCAAACACTGATCATAAAGGAAATAGCAGTGGTGATAAATGAGACATTCCTAACTTAAAGGGAGAGCTCACCAAAAAAAGCAAAAATTCTGCTTCCCAGATTTCATGCAAAAGGCACCCATGTCCAGTATTGTTTTGGACCCCACACTGTAAAAAAATAATTGCAATTTTAATGGTAAAAGACTGTAAAAATGCTCCAGTAAAAACCCATTAACTGGTTAACAATATATTCCCTTATATAAACTTAACATGTACAATCACAAAATCAGAACACATTTCCATATGTAAAACGTTGTTTTGTAACATTTTCATGGCGTAAATGTGTGAAATCCATGTGACTTACTGCATATTTACAGCATTAAAATTTATTAAAAAACGTGATTGCACACACTAATCTCATGTATTCCAAAATATATATATATATATATATACTATGTGGGAAAGTTTGTGATATTTACTCTGCACATAATATCCTGTCAAAAAACCTGTCAAAATAGAACCAAAAATATATATATATATATATATATAAGGGAAAGTTTGTGATATTTACTCTGCACATAATATCCTGTCAAAATAGAACCAAAAATTCAAATAAACAAACATTTAGGAGACTATAGATACTGTAGACAGTATTCCTTACTGTATTCTGTATTATTGTATTTTTTCATCTGTTCAGCTGGTTTGCTAAAACCCCCTCTACAGTCAGAGCACAGTGTTATTCCACACTGTCAATGCAAGGCAAGGCAAGGCAAGGCAAGTTTATTTATATAGCACATTTCGTACACAATGGTAATTCAAAGTGCTTTACATAAAAGAAGGTAAAATAATCATGAAGAAAAATATTAACAAAAATAAAACAAGCAATTTTAAAAACATAAAACAAGCAATTTTTAAAACATTGGAAATGATTTAAAAATTGACTTATTTAAATGAATTTAAAACAGTTAAAATTAGAAAATGATTTTACATAGAATACAGTGAATATGTAAAATACAGTGCAATCAATTCAGACATCGCACAGTGCTCATTCAACAAATGCACAGCTAAACAGATGAGTTTTGAGTCTAGATTTTTAATGTGACTAATGTTTTAGCACATCTGATCTCTTCTGGAAGCTGAACCCAAGAACAAGTCCTCAAAAGCTACCAGCTCATGTTGAGATGGGAACAATGCAAGAAATTAAAAAATTCAACCTTTGAACAAGTCCTTCACAGCTACCAGCTCATGTTGAGATGGGAACTTGGAACCAAGCTGATGATAAATGAGTATTAAAGTAAAACTGCAAAATGTCACAAAATTACATTACTCAAAGAAAGACCAAGGCTTGACATTTTCTTAAACATCAAATCACCAGGTACAGCACTATTTCTCAGTCACTCTTCCCTCTCTTACGTCTCCTTTCTTGATGCAAGTAATTCTACAGACACTGTGCTCCACTTTAACATACTGTCTAGACAACATCTGTCCTCTCATTCAGGTCACATCCCTGACATCAAACCAAAACGAAAAAAAAAAACCCATCCTGCTATCCTGAGCAGGTATCAACTGCTTGCTTCTTTTTATGCCAAGGTCCCCACTGCAAAAGCATCAACTATCACAAGATCAACAGCACTTCAGACACTCATAAACTGTAGAAGACATTCACCTCTGTCCTCCTCCACCCTCTCTATGACAGCTAATGACCACTTTTTCACAGACCACATCCATAAACAGTCAATTCTCAGCCCCACAGTCTCACAAACACAGACCACCCCACATGAAACTTTTCACTCCCTGAGTATAAGGTCTCTAATTGTCTTCTCTCCCGCCATGCTATCACCTGCCCCCTTGACCCTATTCCTTTCAAGTCATTTCTTCCAGACTCCTACCTGCCCTTACACACATCATCAACACATCACTCCTCACTGGCACTTTTACCACCACAGTCAAGCAGGCTTGGGTAAAAGTAACCAATGGTAAGACATATATTCACAGAAAATTACAGATCAATGTCTCTCCTCTTCTTCATAGCATCAACACTTGTGTGAGTTATTTGCAACCAGAACTTTGCATTCATCTCACAGATCAATCAGCAAGACAACACTCAGTCAGGTTTCAAAAGCTTTTACTCAGCTATAATCTTCTCAGCAGAAATGTGACTGAAGCCCAGCATATCGGCGCCTTGTGGTGCCATCCCAAAGAGGTTCAAAGTCACACTCACGGACCTTTTCCTGGACTGTGCCCAGCCCATCTAATGAAATCACAACCCAAACTCAAACAGAACAGCCTATACTCATTTTAAAAACAAAAAACATCTAAAGACATCTTTTTCACCAGAACTTGACCAACCGATACTAGCACTTACCTTTTCTTTTCTTTTCTTTTCTTGAAAAAACAAACAAACAAACAAACAAAAAAAAACCTAGCTACGTATACAGTACTAGACTAACTGAGACTTGTCATGGCACTTGTATACTGTTGTTGTTCTCTCGCTGTAATCTGTAATCTTATTTGAATGAAATTAACATAGAAGCACAGATGTGTAACGGGGAGAAATCAGCACTAAAAGAAGCCCAGTATAAGGAAAACCAATGTTTGGGTGAATGTTTGAACATGGTTCCATTAATAGACTGGTATTTGACCAGGACATCCCTTATAAGAGGAAACACATTACACAATGACAGAGAGGCCTGGGAATACAGGTACTGGTCAGGAAAACGTCATTACTGCAGCTTTATAATAACAAATGATAATGAACTTTGTATGGCAGCATTATTTGTTTTTACATGCACATACAATGAACCTACTACCAGCCACAATGATCTAGTATCATTCTTGTTTAGGGCACTAAACAAATGAAGCAACAGAAAGTGTTCTAATTGCCCGCCAATATAATTGCACACATGCATCTCTTGTCATAAGGGAATGTGGCGGACATTCTAAAAAGCTGACTCAGGCTCCTCAGGGATACAGAACATTGCGACGGCATGCAGAGAAGCTGATGCAGCGCACTTCGGCTGCGAGTTACAACTAAAAAGCCATTAGTGGAAACAGAAATCTATTTCCAATCCACCTCCACAGGGAAAGAAAACAACCTGCCTACAACCTGTGGCTGCTAATTTATCTCCAACATGTGGAAGGTATTCAGCACACTGAAAGAAACTCCAATATATTCAAAAAACTAATTAATCAATCAAAAAACAAAACACAATAAACACTCATTATTACTCATAATTAAACCCTTTGTTGTTCTGTCTTTTTCCGGAAAAAAAAATGTGGACATGATTACAAAAATCAAAAATCTAAATGGTCATTAAAAAAATAGTCACACTTGTGTTGTTCCCAGTCAAAAAATAAGCAAAAATACAAAAAAAAAAAAAATAATAATCTTCACATTAGTCCCCAACTAATTTGAACATACCAACAATAATATCGCTTCAATAGACCATTCTACTTCGAGTGTAAACTAAACGAGCCAATGCACATTGACATGCATTTATTGCATCCAGCTGCCGCTGATCACAGCGTGAGTATAAGGCAGCAGGCCGTTCAGCGGTGGTACAGCACCGTGGCGACAGCACGTGACGTCTCCGTTACCTCCCATAGTGAACGAGGGTTACCATACATAACCGAGACGTTCCCTTTCAGATTGGGTTCTGAAATTGGGATCCCTACCAAAGCGCCATGGGTGCTGTCCCTTCCAGTGTCCATTGTCAAAGCACTACGCCATGGGGTGAGATTGGGTAACACTGGGAAAACTTACCCGTTCCACTTGGAACAGCGACGGTGCAGAAGCCCCATCCTTCCCGAAGGAGTTTTCGGAAGCAAATACACATAGCATCCGTTTAGGTGTACAGGTATATGGAGAAATTTGAGGTGATTAAAACCCTCTTGGGAAGGCAGAAGTCTGCCGGGGAAACACGGGCTCTAAGGCTATACCATGGACTATACGCATACGAGTACCACTCAGGTCTCAAAATGGAACCCAGCCTTCCACAGTTCTCACGGATTCATCATGAAGGCCTGGCTATGTCCGGCTCGCCGCCAGCTGCCAGCGTAATGCCTAATAGGGTAATACGAGGAGCTGTTTTTAGCAAGCTGACACTATAGGGTACTAACTACCCATTTGAGGTGAGAACACAGGAGGATACCGGCTCTACACGAAGGCTATAGAACCTAGCGAACGTTATATGACAAGCAGGCTGGGGCACTGTGGCCGGCGGATGGGTGGAGGCAGCTTTTCAGTCAATGCAGCCGAGAACTAAGGGTCTGGGTCGCCGAAGAGATCTCGGGACTACGGAGTTCTTTCAGAACTACTGGACCGTGACCACCCTCATGCAGGTCCTTCATTCACTTCCTCGGAGAGCGAGGTCAGTGGTGGTACGGAGTTCTTTCAGAACTACTGGACCGTGACCACCCTCATGCAGGTCCTTCAGTGCCTTGGCCTGGTGCACCTGCAGCAACGCCATAGCGTGTAAGGCGGAAGCAGCTTCCCCGCAAACCATATCGGCACTGCCGGTTAGACCAGACAAATGCCTATAGGCCTGGGAAGGAAGCACCGGGTCTCCCTGCCAGCAGGAGGCAGACTTAGGACACAATTGCATCGATACCACCCGCTCCACTGGGGGAATCACAGAATACACCTTCGCTGCGCCGCCATCGAGGGTGGTGAGGGAGAAGGAGCCAACTGGCCGGTTTCTGGCAGTAAGAGGTGCCATCCACGACCTGGTGAGCTCGTCATGCACTTGCGGGAAGAAAGGCACCGGGGTGGGGTGCTGAGAACCAACGCGAGCCACCTTGAGAAACCAATCATCCTGCCTCGAGGGCTCAGGACGCGGTGGAGATTTCCACTTGAGCCCTACCCTCTCTGCGGCCTGGGAAAGCATAGCTGTCATCTCCGGATCCGATTCAGGCTTTGCCACCGTCCCGGGAGGTGGCAGCACTACCGAATCTTCACTGGACAGCTCTCCCTCCGATGCTGAGATTGACATCCAGGTCGGGGGGAGGCCCACTGGATACTGCTGGTACGCTCTTTGAAGAGGGCCCAGCGCATTCTGTGGGTTGCTCCACTTAATCGGAGGTGCAAGAGGAGTGATGCATGATGAACATGATTCATCCACAAAGGCCACCTCAGCGTGCTTGATGCCCAGACACGTGAGACAGCGATCGTGGCCATCACCAGGTAATGACCGCACCCAGAAACGCACGGGTGAAATGGCATCCTTATAAGGACGATCCGTCATCTTTACAAAGACGCACCCGTGAAGATCTTTTAGAGAAATTTGCTCTTTAGGAAATGCTCTTTTAGTGCTGAGGCGCACAGGGGAATTGGCCGCTTGCAACACGACAGGGGGTAGTGCAGCCTGAAGTGCGCAACCCACTCAACTCGGGAACAACCGCCACTGAAGCGCCATCTCGCCAACACACAAAGCTTCAAGAGCATGCTGAACTCATAGTTCACAGCAGACACAGTTGAGCAGAACGATACTAACGCTCGGCTCCTCAGCGAAAACCTGGTATGCATTGCACCTGCTGCCTTCTTATACTCACGCTGTGATCAGTGGCCGCTGGATGCAATGCTGCATGCCAATGTGCATTGACTCGTTTAGTTTACACTCGAAGTAGATTGGTCTATCGAAGCGATATCCCAATTAGTCGGTCACCGATGTGACGTCGAGAGTGACCGACTAAAAGGGAACTACAAATTAGCCACAATGCAGAAAAAAAGTGCACAGCAATGAAGGGCTGACAAAACTTAAGCAATTATGCCTGAAAACATTGCTCAGTAACTAAGTAATACATAGCACTGAATATATATACTGCCATCTAAAGGCTACACCATGGTGTTACAGATGATTTTCTTTATAATTTTTTTTTCTCCACAGGGTAGAACAAATCTGCCTCAATTCAATGAATTTGAAATACTTTTGCTCTATTTTTAACTTAAAAATTATTTATATATATATATATATATATATATATATATATATATATATATATATATATATATATATATATAAAACTTGCTATAAAAACTTGCTATAATTTATTTTAACATATAATCTATAAAGTATATAATCTAGCTATGAATATTTAATGGAGACATGAAATACACTCAAAATGCAAAATATTAATAAATTTAATAATAATAACAATTATTATAATAAATTAAAGAGCAAAATAAACTGAAATAAAACTTACCCAACAGTGTATTAATGAAAATAAATAAATAAAATAAAATAAAATAAAATAAAATAAAATAAAGGGAATACCATAATGTTTTTTGGTGGAACAAAGAGGTCAGATCGGTATGTAACACCTAATCAGAGCTCTACACACACTGGCGATGCAGGATTTCAGATTCTCAAATCTAACAGGTTGCTTTAGTGGCTTACACAACAGCTGCACTAGGATCCAGCAATCATTTCTGTATAAATCTGACAGCTTAGGCATATGACGTGTCATACGGAATGGAGAAGCATATTTCCATACGTACAGAATTGGCTGATGCAAACACTTTAAAGCAAAAGCATTTTGAGAAGACTCTAAATCTCCATTTAAAAGCATTTCCCCTGCTTCCACTGTAAGCAATCTATCATTTTCATTCGTTCCCAGCGATGTGAGCACCAGTCGCTATACAGCAGCTGTGATGATTCATGTCCTATGATGACAGTAATGTTGTTTTCATTGTAGTCAAAAGCAGTGAAACTAAAATATATATCATATCCCAGTATGCAGAAAGTTAGAATCATTCAACTGAGTCAGAGATTTTACATTGGCTACACCATCAAGTCTTAAAGCTTCTAATAGAGGCAACATGTTAAAAGTTTGTTCTTTGTCAAAAAGCACAGGTACTTCATTTTAAACAACAAAACACCACAACTTTATTCATAGCTAGGCCTAATGAGTATGTTGTAGAGCGTTTTACATTGAAAATTCTTAAGCATAGCACCAGGTTTATTAAGTAAACTAAATTCATAAAGAAACATTTTCTTTGTATGAAATTAAATACATTTTAATTTAAAAAAAATAAATAAAAAAAATAATAATAATAAAAAAAGAGACAAAATTTAAGTACTAAAACTTTTAAAATGACAAAAAAAAAAATAATAATGCAATTGGAAAATATATAAAAAGTAACAATTTAAGTTATTAATAAAAACTGCAATACTATCTCAATGATACTAAAGTGACAAAATGGTAAAATCTAGCAAATGATATGAATAAAAAAAGTTTTGTATCCCATTAAATAGCATATATCAGCGTTCAGTTACAGTGACACAAACAACACCACTTCTGTTTTTACTGTAATTGCAACGCTGGATAATAAATGCATACCATTTGTACTCAGAGGAGATGTGAAGAAGCAGAAAGAGAGCAGTCAGAACACCTGAGGATTCAGGCCTAGTTCTCCCCAGATCAATGATGCTTTAGCCTGTGCTGTCCAGTAAATGAGCTTCTGATGCACTGACCCTGGATCAGTCTCTCTGAAAACAAGCAAAGACTGGATGAGGATGTGCATCATCTGGACCTCACTCTAGGTCAATGACAGAGGCTTCAGCCTTGATTTAATCTTCACCGACTGTTAGACTGAACATGTGAAGCATCTAATGTGTCAAGCGTATAAACCATTCCATAAACCATCTACAGAATGCAGATGCAGTCTGTCTGTGAGCAGTGAACAGTAACACGAGTCCTGTGCAGAAACATCACTTCTTCATTGGCAGTCACAGTGATGCTGATGTAGCGGTTGTCATGGCAATGCAGGATGCATTCCAGAATACGATTTTCCTGTTTAAACCCCTAATTAAGATGAGATGAATTTGGTATCGTCAAGTTCAAAACGTAATGGAGATCTAACACAGGGTGCAATTTCAGAGGATTCTGAATGAAAGCCTGAGACTGGAGCTCACTTTCACCTGCTTTATATGCTAAAAATATTCTGATGCTGTCAGAGAGCGCTGTTCTCATGCAAATACCACCGATCATGTGGAAAAGCATTAGTCTCCCCATCAAAACACTCTAAATATTTACATACCTGACATTTTACTGTTAGGATTTCTTCTCATCATTCAATAAAATGATATAAAAATAAAACAGCATGAGAATGAATCTTATTTCGTGATCAGAAATTCATTCATGCATGATTATGGTGCGCCCTAGTAAAAAAGTAATATATTTAAAATACATTTATTTCATACTAAGAATGGTTCAATTTTATTTGCATATTTACTGACATATCACTCAAGACTTACTGGTATAAAATTATAATAAATTTTTATTTGGAGGACTACTTGTGCACATTGTACATTTCTTAACAGTAAACCTAAAATGTGTTTTAATGTCACTATTGATGAGGATTGTATGATTTTTGAATAATATCGGTCTTTAATGGAAGATTTTTAAAGTGTACCTAAAGTATACTTGCAATAGTTCCACTTTAGCACAATCAAATATACTTCAGTACTTCTTTAGTTGGCTCTCCTTCTGCACAATTAAAGTGCATTAAGCACAAAATTAGTTGTTTCAGTTTAGAAGATTTTAAGTAAACCAGTGTAGTTTACAAAAAGTAGAATTGCAAGGTATTTTTATTAAGTACATCATATTTAAATGTATTTGTTGTATACTAAACGCATTTCAAATACATTTTAGTATATTTATTTTACTAGGGTAATTATGCCATACCATGTCGTTGTTGTTTTTACACAATTAACACTATGTTTTGCATAAAACTGATGTATAATATAAAATCAGAGAACAGAATTAAAAGAATTAAAAATCTTCTAAATTTAACTGCACGCCAGATGCTTTCAATGGTGATCCAGTCACAGAACTCACATATAAATGAATGAAATGTTATTGTATGGAAGAGTCACAGCACTTCAGTAAACAGTGCATTTACAAACAGAAGAGCACTGGCGCCACCTGCTGGTTTAACACAGCAACTGCAGCGCATTTCATGAAGGCCTCTCTCAATGGCAACAGTGATAACACATAAATCTTTCTATCTGTCTATCTATCTATCTGTCTAACCACCTATCTATCTAATTCTATCTATCTGTCTCTCTGTCTATGAAATATGCCACCTAGAGGATGCTATTATTTAATCTGACAGATTTCATGTCCTCAGTAGCTCTATGAATGCAGCTTCAGCACCTGTCTGTGTAATCGTGTCATTTCACACAACAACAGCTAATAATGGGTTGTTTACTTCACTTGATACTTTCAGTATTGAATCCTGAATCCCCTCTAACACAACTTGTGTATAAAGAGACAATGAACAATAGAAAGGAAAAGCAAACTACTGACAGTGCTGCTCTTAACTCAAATCAAATCTACAAAGTCGGAATCAGTATCAGCTGTCAGCCCAGAATGACTACTGGTTTACTGTCAAGATTCAGGACAGAAATCACCCTGCAGCCAAGAGAGAGAAAAAGAGACAACAGCCCTCTAGTGGCCACATTTACTATTGTAATAAAACTCCTGCCTAAGAAAGATGTGGTGCAAGGGAATCTTATAGCAATGGTTCATACTAGAAATGTCATATTTATGTAATTTCAAATATGAATTTATATTTAGAATTTATATGAACTTTAAATTATTTGAATTAAGTCAAATAAAGCGGTGAAATAAACTAAAACAATGTAAAATTAAGAAAATCTTAAAACTGCATGGGCATATATATATATATATAGTCATGCAAATGCGTGGGTTAAAAATAGATGTACCAATCATATTAGCCTATGACTCACACCATTAGAAAAACAAAAACATGACTTTCTTTTCCACTTAATGCATAATTAACCCTCTTCTTCCCTCACCACACTAATGGCATCCAGACAGAGCACAGACGGATCTCTGAGACAGAACCATACAGCAATCTCATTTTCTGTGTGCATTTCAGTCAGAGTTCACTAATGTTTGTTTTTCCATCTTCTTGATTCTCTTCATTCTTCACCTCTGACCTGGACGGATAACATTAGCGCGGGAGAGCAGCTCTAAAAGCACAATAACAACAATCAATATGTGCAGGGCTTTTAACTTCCAAGAATAGATGAGAAACTGCCACAAATGAAGGATTTATGAGAATAACCTTTCAGACAAAGATTTTCTTTAATGACAGAAAATGGACACTTAAGTTTCCTCTTCAAGTACTCTCTACATACTACAAACTTTCCAGCTGAGCGTAGAGAACAGGGTTAGAGTCATCAGACCCAGATGTTTATGATTAGATATGTGCTTGCATATTCCAAAAATTAAACTAAACAAATCTGTCATTTATGTCGCTGACCTTTTCTTTGTTTCTAAACATTTGCACAAGTGCACAAATATACACTGAAAGACAAGTTAGGTTACAATGTTATCACCATTATTTCACCGTCTGCAACATAGGCGCTATAACTATAATTAATAATTAATTAATGCATATACATCAGAACTCTGTTTGCTGTTTGTCACATTTTTACCCGATTCCTGTTTTATTTTTATTTTTATTGTGAGAAGAAGAAGAGTTCTTTAATATAAATGAGGCAGAGGAGATGAATGAAATATACTGTAAATGCTTTCTGTGTGATGATTAAATGATCATTAAGTGATTGTTAATATCTTTTTACTGCATTAATATTAATGTGCATCATTAACACACGTGCAGCAGATCCTGGTCATGCCTGTAGATGGCAGTAAAGCACTGTGCTTGCACTCTGTTGAGGCAGGTGTTTCAGCATCACCTCACCTGAGTGTGTGAGTGTGTGCTCCTGACAAACGCAATGCAGTCTGGATGGTCCGGGCACTGCTGGCCATTTACAGATAAAGAGACTTAGGTTTATCCTCATTCTCATTTTGATTAGCTACCGAACAGCAGAGCATTTTAATTAGAGTGTCAGCATATTTAAATCTGTACATGAATAATTAACTCAGTCCTGTCAGCCCACGCGCCGTGTTAATGCAGTAGAGCTATTACTGTCCTCAGTCAGATAGCACTGACTGATATTTGTAGTGGCACATTTGATCACAAATAGGTTCATTTGGGATTTGTGGTGGATCGTGAATGCAAAAGAGTGTGGAAGCTGTCTTTTTAAAACTGAGGGCGATACGGATGAGGTTCAGCATAGCAAATACAGTCCCAGCATTTCCCTTTCATGTCCCTTCAGTTGTACTGATGCTTTGAAAATCTACACCTTATTTATTCTGCATTAGTGTAGTTTAGTGCAGATTTATCGATTCACAGTCATGTAAAAATACAATTTAGCTGCAATATGGAGAAAACGTGTATGCATTTGGACACACAGCAACAGTAATAACAGTGCAAGAAAGTCATGAATGCATGTTTTTGGCTCAGGGTTATTAGGGGGCGTGTCTCTCTCTGACGTCATCAGGTCTGTCTGTATAAGGAGTGCCTCGCACTATGGCTCCTCCAGTGGACACACAGAGTCATGTAATGAATTATCAAGTCATATTTTCAAATCAGGCCATTAATTTTTCTGGAGGCAGTTTTATTACAGGAGGTAAGAGCCAACATTAATTATTATTGCATGCATTTTTATCTCTGTGTTGGTTTAAACTAATAATTTCTTTAAAATTTTGTCAAAATGTTGTTTTTGTTTTGTTTTATTAATGTTAATTTAAAGTGATGAGATGTTTGATCACTGTGTTTAATATCATATACACTTATCTGAATTGATATACAACTGAACTAATGATTAATTACAGATCTGTATTTAAAATCTACTTATTATAAAGTTATATTATGTTTAAAATATTCAGTGACACAAAGAAGACGCCCTCTATTGGGCAGGTAATCCATTCTGATCAGATCTTCAACACAGCATTGCTGTCTGTTGTCTTGCTTTATTATTATTATTAATATTGTGTAATCAAATGAATGTTCCAATGATAAGAGAGCAGAAACAGTGAACAGGTTTTGTAAAGTAAGAGAGCAGAGAGAGCAGTGCGTTCTTATGCAGCGACCAAACCTAAAAAATCTGTAATTTAACACAGCTCGACCTATTTTAGTTACTTTTCTTTTTATTCTGAGTAAAAATGTCTAAAACCTCTTCTGACTGAAGCCTACATATTCATGCATTTATTTCTGCATTCTTGTCACTATGCAACTGAAACACAGAGCAGAAACACTATTATTCATATATGCATAATGCCACTGAAATATGCTTCTCGTTTAGAAGAATTTGCATTGTCAACACCATTTATTCTGTTCGTTTGATGACTTTATAGCTTCACTGAATGCTGGTGAAATGCTATTTATAAAGGGAGAATGCATGTTAGTGATGCACTTGTGTGGCTTCCTCCTATATGTTGTGGAGCTGAGGTTGAATGGCCTGCTTCTCACAGTCTGTGAATTGGCTGTGGGAGAATATCTACCCGGATGTTGTCCTTAGATGCCAGCCAGGGATGCACGCAAGCGTCTGAGTTCATATGTTTGTGGTAATCCCTGGGGTAAGTGAGTTTGTGGTCAAGCGGTTTGTTTATTGCTTGCTAAAAATTGCACCAGCCATGCTCAGTAGAGTAGAACATACCTTCTTAGCTGGATCAGGACAGCCTCACAGAACATAAATATGCAGAAAGCCAAAAACTGTGTGCCTGACAGCATTTCATCCTTCTGATGCATCAGTGCACTTCATTGATCAGGAGCTGCCTGATGGCCACACAGACTGACAACATCTGATATTATTCCTGAGTACAGCCCAGGGGATTTAATTACTCTTTCAGAACCCAAAATTTCTCAGTTTGGTTTTATTAAAGTATTAGCTTGATTTCAGATGTTTCTCTTAAAATAGGACAACACTATTAATAATATAAAACATGAATAAAAATGAATACAGGTAACTTATTAGACTGGTTACAGGAAATTTCCACCAAGAAATTTAAATTCATGTCATTATTTACTCCTCCTCATGTCTTGCCTAACCCACAGAACACAAAAATGTACCAAAACTTTGGTTACCATTTATTTCCATTGTATGGATGGATAGATAGATAGATAGATAGATAGATAGATAGATAGATAGATAGATAGATAGATAGATAGATAGATTGGGGAAGAAAGGGGATTTAAGTGACTTTGAACGTGGAATGGTTGTTGGTGCTAGACGGGCTGATCTACTGGGATTTTCACAAACAACCATCTCTAGGGTTTACAGAGAATGGTCCTAAAAAAAGAGAAAATATCCAGTGAGCAAAAAAAAATGCCTTGTTGATGCCAGAGGTCAGAGGAGAATGGGCAGACTGGTTTAAGTAGATAGAAAGGATACAGTACCTCAATTAAGCACTTGTTACAACAGAGTTATGCAGAAGAGCATCTCCGAACACACAACACGTCGAACCTTGAAGCAGATGAGCTACAGCAGCAGAAGACCACACCGGGTGCCGCTCCTGTCAGATAAGAACAGGAAACGGAGGCTACAATTCACACAGGCTCACCAAAACTGGACAATAGAAGATTAGAAAAACATTTCAATATTTTATTCAGAATACAACATAGATGACATATCAAATGTTTAATTTGAGAAAATGTATAATTTTAAGGGAAAAAATAAAGTAAAATATTGATTTTTAATTTCATGGCATCAACACATCTCAAAGTACAAAAAAAAAGTTGGGACAAGGCCATGTTTAAAAAACACTGATGTGGAATTTCCCCTCTTTATTCTTTTTATAACAAATGTCTGCAAACGTATCTGGGGACTGAGGATTTTAAATTTCACGGCAGACAAGTCGCTCAAGTTTAGGAATATGAATGTTGTCCCACTTCTTGTCTAATACATAGGCTTCTAGTCTTCTCAATACTGTTCTAGTGGCTTAGGTCTTCTTTGTCGCATCTTCCTCTTTATGATGCGCCAAATGTTTTCTCTGGGTGAAAGATCTGGACTGCAGGCTGGCCATTTCAGTACCCGGATCCTTCTTCTACACAGCCATGATGTTGTAATTGATGCAGTATGTGGTCTGGCATTGTCATGTTGGAAAATGCAAGTTATTCCCTGAAAGACACGACGTCTGGATGGGAGCATATGTTGTTCTAGAACTTGGATATACCTTTCAGCATTGATGGTGCCTTTCCAGATGTGTAAGCTGCCCATGCCACACGCACTCATGCAACCCCATACCATCAGAGATGCAGGCTTCTGAACTGAGCGCTGATAACAACTTGGGTTGTCCTTGTCCTCTTTAGTCCGGATGACATGGCGTCCCAGTTTTCCAAAAAGAACTTCAAATTTTGATTCGTCTGACCACAGAACAGTTTTCCACTTTGCCACAGTCCATTTTAAATGAGCCTTGGCCCAGAGAAAACACCTGCGCTTCTGGATCATGTTTAGATATGGCTTCTTTTATGACCTATAGAGTTTTAGCCGGCAACGGTGAATGGCACTGTGGATTGTGTTCACCGACAATGTTTTCTGGAAGTATTCCTGAGCCCATGTTGTGATTTCCATTACAGTAGCATTCCTGTATGTGATGCAGTGCTTTCTAAGGGCCCGAAGATCACGGGCATCCAGTATGGTTTTCCGTCCTTGACCCTTACGCACAGAGATTGTTCCAGATTCTCTGAATCTTTGGATGATATTATGCACTGTAGATGATGATAACTTCAAACTCTTTGCAATTTTTCTCTGAGAAACTCCTTTCTGATATTGCACCACTATTTTTCGCCGCAGCATTGGGGAATTGGTGATCCTCTACCCATCTTGACTTCTGAGAGATACTCCCACTCTGAGAGGCTCTTTTTATACCCAATCATGTTGCCAATTGACCTAATAAGTAGCAAATTGGTCCTCCAGCTGTTCCTCATATGTACATTTAACTTTTCCGGCCTCTTATTGCTACCTGTCCCAACTCTCACTTTCAAATAGCTCTCATGAAATCCAAAATGAGCCAATATTTGGCATGACATTTCAAAATGTCTCACTTTCAACATTTGATATATTATCTATATTCTATTGTGAATAAAATATAAGTTTATGAGATTTGTAAATTATTCCATTCCTTTTTTACTCACAATTTGTACAGTGTCCCAACTTTTTTTGAATCAGGTTTGTATAAACAGAGCGAGGTTTGGGATACACTTCTATCATGCGTCCTTGTCAAAGCGATGTTGCATCTGTCTTATTGAAGCAATCCTGTAGAAACTGCCTCTTCCACAGTGAACAACATGAAAAGGCTGTTATAGCGCAGCACATCTGGTGCAGGCTAACACCAGGACCGGCCAATCTGTGGCACACTCACACAGTCCAGACTGATAAGGGCACTCGTCAGTGGACTCAGAAGAGTATGATCCAATCCATACAGAAACACGCTCTTTATCCAATCAGTTAACGACTGCTGATGCACTGTTTAGCTCACTGATGCTGTTTGCGGGAAATTAGAGTTCAGACTAATTCGAATGTGAATCTGATAGCAGTTTTTGTTGAGTTTTGGAAATAATGGACTGAACATTAGTACAAACCAAGTGTGTTTGAGAAGACCCAAAACATGTTTAATAGTCAGACCCCAGGGACATAGGAACTTTTTGATCACGATGGCCAATTTACAAGAGATTTCCCACGGCTGGCTTCAAAAAAGAACTGTTTTTGAGATTCTTGACTATTGAGTGAAGGTTTAACTCAGTACCTCAACTCCCACTGAAACCTCAACTTTGCTGGTTTCTTTTTTGCTTAATCCTTAATCCATTAAAGACGTGTCACGAAAGCATGTTTTTGGCTGATTTAGCTTTAACATTCCTCACATGAAGTATCTTCCTTCCTGCTCATGAATTGTCTTTGGATGTTTCATGTTTTGCTTGTCATGTATCCCACTGAGTCATCATATTAAAACCACAGTCAAGCTAAATTTCCTATGCCCTGACAAAGGTCCTCAATGCTTAGTGTCAGTGTCTCTGACATATTGGGGGTAGGGTGGTAATAATCATACTAACGATGGGCAATTTGAGATTTATGAGGGCTGCCTTCAAAATTGAGATGTTTTTGAGATTCTTCAATCCAGTACAACTGTGCCACAAAAGCAAATATTTGGCAGATTTAGCAGTGACATTCCTCACATACTCAATGTCTTTGACTGTCTTGTGTTTTGCTTGTTGGGTCATCATGTTTGTTGTTATTAAAGCCACAGTCAAACAAAATGTTCTCATGCCCTGACAAATGTCCTCAACAGCTAGTGTCAACGTCTCTATCATACTAAGGGTAGAAGTAAACATACTATCGTCTGGCTTCAAAAGGGAGTGGTTTGTATAATATATAATTTTTTTTTTTTTTTTTTGTGATTCTTGACTATTGATTAGGGATGTGCAATACTGACAAAAGAAGATGTCTCAATATTTTGTGGAATTTTTTTATAACAGTAATTAATATTTTGTTGATAGATAAATAAATATTACATTAAAACCGCCAGTAGGTGGCAGTAAGTTTCTGTCTTAATGAGTGATTCATTGAATCATTCACAATGGCTGATTCATTTAAAAAAAAGGAAGCAGCAGGTGACTGTGGGCATGTCCAAATACACACACTTGACCACTTGTATTCTGATGTATTTCCTGCATTTGGTCCAAGTGTTCAAATGAGCATGAATAATACAGGGATATGCAGAACTTTTAATTACCTGATGGGACACACTTAAAGCTCTGTTAACACTTGCATTTTTACAACACTATATTTTAATTTTGAACACATTGCATTTTAAAATAAACATCTAAATGTCTGTTCAGTAGTCCTTATAACAGATAACACCATATCATAATTGTTGTACATCTAAATAAAGTGACAAAAAGCTGTTGCAAATCTTTGCACCAATAAAATGTGCAACACTTTGTTTTACAACCAGATTACATGTAATATCTAATTATTATTAATATTTAACTTGCACTGGAAAGATTTCCACAATCTCTCATGGGATCTCAGCAAAAAGTCTCATGATTTATTTCCAGAACATGATGCATTATGGGATAGTCTATGCTCCGGAGCACTATTCGAGTGGATGTAGTGTGCATTAAAGGCACTGCGCTTTGTGTTTTAAGACCTGGCATAATCTTGTGCACTTACTTCCTGTGGCGTGCACATGCTCTCAAGTGGCCAAGACCGCAAGTGTGAGTATTTGGACGTGCTCTGTCTTTATGAAGGGATCATTGAAACATTGACTCAAATATGTTGTATAATATCAGTATATCATTTGTGATCACACTCACGTGCCAATATTCAGGAAAATGGCACTCTTGCATTATAAATGTAAAAAAACAAAAACCCATACAGGGATATTGTTAGCTTTCGTAACTTGAATTAAAAGGACATTCTAACTATATTCTAAAAGGCTTCATCACGCAGTCTCAAGATGTGTTTTTGTTTGTTTTTTGCATGCTCATACATACTCGATAATGTCAGCTCGTGCATCGTTAAAACAACAATTACACTATTATCGTAGACGATAAATATCACACACCTCTACTACTGAGTGTCAGTTGAACGCAGTTCATCAGCTCCCACTGAACTCAGTGGAAACCTCAACTTCGGGATCTTGACTTCTTCTCTATTTCTTCATCAGTCCAGTAAAATCTTAGCACTAACATTCCTCACATACTCATGAAGTGTGTTTGAATGTCTCATGTTTTGCTTGTCATGTACCCCATTGAGTCATCATGGTTATTGCTATCGAAGCCACAGTCAAATAATAGGTTCCCATGCCCTGACAAATGTTCTCAGCACCTAGTGTCAATGTCTCTAACATTTCATTATAATTTAATGGGACAGCACTCCACTATAGGGAGTGATTCCTTGTGTTCTGTTTGCCATAGACAATGCCATCGCCTTGGTCAAGCGTGCTTTACCCCAGAAAAACCCTCATAAAGTAGACAAACATTTTGTGCAATGTGTGTTTTGAAAGACTGGCTGTTTGACATATTCTAACATGCAATTAAAACTAATCCCAACATGCCATGTTGTACACTTTTTTACTTTTTAGTTTACTTTTACTACTTTTTGCACAAAACTATTAAAGCTAAATAAACATGATTTATGACATTTTTAGGCACTGATGAATGATGCACTACAAAAAGTGTTTTCTGTAAGTACATGTTTGTGTGTAATGTCGGGTATTTTCTCGTAATCCAGTACACGGCCACATGCCATGTTTATTTCCATGTTGTCTTCACCATCTTTTTTTGCTTACACTGTTATTTTCCTTCGCTGCAGCCTGTGGTCTGCTGGGCAGTGTTTTATGCTAAATGAGAGCTTGTAGACATCACTAAAGCAAAGTGAGAAAATAAGACCACATGTCGTTTGGTACCAAGCAAAACCAAAGAGACTTTTATATGATTGACTAAAAGGGAATTGTCGTAGTCTGTAAAGTTATAGAGGGCCTGTTGCTTGGCCAATGAAACCTTAACAAAATAGCCTGACACATGTTGTTTTATTTATATAAATGTATGCATATTATTTAGGGTGTGTCTGGTTGACGTATAAATCTTGCAGGAGTTTATAGCGGAATGTAAAAGTCTGGGTAGGGTTTTGCTTTAAATATGAACACATTTTAATAAAATATGAGTGGTGCAAAAGTGACCAGCAAAATGTTGCATTGCTAGATGGTTGCTGCATTCAAATATGATACTAGAATAATAATAAACCACTAATTATTTGATGATTTTTTTTCAAGATTCTTTTTCTACATCATACAGAAGTCTTTAAGTTACGAAACGAAGCTAGGTTGGCTTTAGGAACATGGGCAAAGGTCTCCTAATGATGCAATGCAATAGGCCTTTCCATTATTCTGTAGTAAATGCTTAATTTCAGAAGTAATTACTTGATTGTTTCTGAGAATGCGTCTTAACACCCCTGTGGACAACTGTGCGCTGATCTGATTAGCTTAAGTGAGTGTGTAACATCAGAGGTATAATCAAATGAAACAGCCATCTTTAAGTAATTATGTAAGCAAACTGATTCTTAACTGTTTAGAATAATTATAGATGTTGCTTTGCATCCAAAACAAACACATTTTAATGTTCTTCATTTAACAGGGATCTGAAGATTGATATTTTAGGGAAAGGACTGGAACTTTGGTTGGGAATGTCGTGGATTCCGAAGTCTTTCCCAGCACTGCTGTTCCTGGTGTACTCGCACGCAGCAGAGGACGATGATATTCGAGCGGGTATAGACAGTTTTTTATTCCTTTTTATTTGACGTGTGTAGATCAACTATGAAAAAGGAGAGTCGATTGCAATTTTGGTTTCATGATGACACAAAGGTTTTAAAAAGTGAGTGAGGTGCCAAAATAGGCAGTATTTTAAGTCATTAGATGTGTTTCAAAACCATAAAGGATGCTACAAAAGGTAGATCCAGTTTTGCTCATAAGTTCATGTACCTCTTGCAGAATATGCAAAAAACCAAGAGGGATCATGAAAATTGCATGTGATTATTATTATTATATATATTTTTTAATTTAGTACTGTCCTGAGTAAGCTATTTCACATGACAGATGTTTATATATACTCTACAAGACAAAATAACTTAATTCATAAAAATGACTCCATTCAAAAGTTTTCATACCCTTGAATCTTAATACTGTGTGTCGTTACTTGGATGATCCACGATTGATTTTTTTTGTGTTTTGTGATAGTCGTTGATTAGTCCGTTGATTGTCTTAAGTAGTTCAACTGCCTGCTGTTCTTCAGAAAAAATCCTCCAGGTCCTGTGAATTCTTTGGTTTTCCAGCATCTTCTGCATATTTGAACCTTTTTGAACATTTAATGTATGATTTTGAGATCAATATATTCACACTGACGACAACTGAGTGACTTACAGCTATTACAAAAGTTGAAAACATTTACTGAGGCTCAAGAAGGCAGGGGGGTGTAAACTTTTGAATCAGATGATCGGGAGTAAATCAAAATATATATATAATATATCATATATAATATATATATATATATATATATATATATTTATATATATATTTCTTCTGAGGTTTTGAAGTATCTCATATAAAACTTAAAAGCACAACAATATTCTCTCCACATATAACATACAACATACAATATACCACCACAATATACACATTTTTTTGGTTCAGTAGGTTTTGACAGAGAATCTAAATTTGAAGTGTAACATTTTGAGCTTTATACAGTCAAACCAAAAACTTTTTAGACACCAGATATTTTTTTTATTTTTTATATATATATATATATATATATATATATATATATATATATATATATATATATATTTAGGGCTGTCAAATGATTAATCACGATTAATCGCATCCAGAATAAAAGTTTTGTTTACATAATATATGTATGTGTACAGGGTATATTTATTATGTATATATATAAATACACAGACACATAAATTATATATTTAGAAAATATTTACATGTATATACATTTATATATTTATATCTCTTATATTTTATATTATATATAAATATATTTAATATATAAACATAACATATTCTTCTTAAATATATACATGCATGTGTGTGTATTTATATATACATAATAAATATACACAGTCTACACCCATATATTATGTAAACAAAACTTTTATTTTGGATGTGATTAATCGTGATTAATCATTTGACAGCCCAGTGAGGATAGCAAAATAAAGTAAACTGTGACATATTATACCCAAAAATCCTTTATTATTAGTGGGTGCAGGACACTCTAGTTAATTTATGTTAGTGAGGATAGCAAAATAAAGTAAACGGTGAAATATTATACCCAAAAATCCTTCATACAGTGGACTATAAGTAAAACTGATGAAAAATTTGGGCTAAAAAATATTTTTAAAAAGTTTTTTTCTTTAATTTCTAATGTGACCTTTTTATACCACAGACTGAACAAAATTAAGCATTGCTTGGTAATTGGTTGAGCTAAATTGGTATTATCTAATTGTGTACTTCAGATTTAACATACCTTTCTATCAAAGTTATCTGATATTATTAGTATGAATTTGTTCTGACACAGTTTAACTCTGAGTTCTTGTCATATTTTATTACCATTTCTAAACAATAGCGAGTAAACCGTAATAATGTGAAAAATGGTGAAGGTGTCTGAATAAATTTTGGTTTGACTGATGATGGATATTTGTCATTCTGTGGTATTTAGTTCTATCCCAGTTCTTGTCCTCGTTCTGCAGGCTGCAGCACTGCTGTCAATGACCTGGTCTACATCATGGACGGCTCCTGGAGTGTGGGAAGTGATGACTTTGAAACAGCCAAGCGCTGGTTGGTCAATGTCACCAGTGGCTTCGACGTGAGTTCACACTACTCGCAGGTGGGTGTAGTACAATACAGTGACACCCAGGTTGGAGATCCCTCTCGGTCTCCACAAGACCACTCAAGATCTCATTAAAGCCATTGAGGACATCAGCTATTTAGGTGGCAACACACAGACGGGCCGTGCCATCAAGTTTGCGGTGGACCACGTCTTTGCATCGTCGCAACGAAGTGAAGTGAAGAACCGCATTGCTGTAGTGGTGACTGATGGAAAGTCGCAGGACGATGTTATGGACGCCAGCGTGGAGGCACGAGCACAAGGGATTAAAGTTTGCGTGTGGCGTCGGGACGGAGATCACCACATCAGAGCTGGTGACCATCGCCAACAAGCCAGAGGGTGAATACGTGCTGTATGCAGAGGACTACACCAAAATCGACCGTATCCGTCATGCTATGGAACAGAAGCTGTGTGAGGGTGAGAGTCGCATGCGTGTGAGCCTACCCATAAACATATGCCACATTAAAACTAGGTTTTGGCATTACCAATCCACTCCTGGATATGCAGTTCTATCAGGATCTTAAAAGAACAGCGAACCGCTAAAACACCACAGTCCATTCATGCCCAGTGACGGGGAAAGCCACAAAGCTCGAGGCCAAACCAGCGGCATGATGCCATGGCAGGGAGGAACTGTAGGGGAGTGGTAACAGGAACCAGATGTGGCTTTACCCAGTGCCAAAGCAGCTGGCAGCTCTGGTTTGGACAGACAGTTGTCGCTAGTGGCAGGCGTGTAGTTTCTCCAACCGAAAGTAATTACAAACATACACCTTGTCATTTGGCACAAAATGAGTCACGGCAAGGTGTCAAAGGTACAAAAGTGGTACTCATGTAGGTAGGTTCCCCCCAAAAATGAAAACAATGTTATGACTTACTCACCATCATTATATGAGAAACCTTTGTATTTGGAACACAAAAGCAGTGTTGGGGGTAACGCATTACAAGTGATGGGAGATACATAATCAGATTACCTTTTTTCAAGTTACTAATAAAGTATCGCATTACTTTTTAATTTACAACAAAATATCTGAGTTACTTTTTCAAAAAATAATGCAAATTACTTTATTTTCCCATGTATTCACTGACAGCTCTCCTGTCCCTGTATTTAGAGATATCGGGAGTTAGTGCAGAGACAGAGGCATTTCCTTCAGCCTGAAGATTGTTCATTACACTTTTGGTGTGAAAGAGCCTTTACAGTAGCCAAAAATAGAACATTTTGGTCTTTTATTATAAAAAAACAAACAAATAAGCAAGGCCATCCCAGGTGACAAAAAGTAATGCAATAGAAATGTAACGCATTACTTTCCATAAAAAAAACAAAAACTAAGTAATGCAGTGTTACTTTATGAAGAAATGCAATACTGTAATGCATTACTTTACATAAAAGGAAATAAGTAAGACTAGTTGTTATAATTTTATGGAGAAACACAATTCTGTAATGCATTACTTTCGATTAGTTACTTTTTAAAGAAGAAACGCATATTCTGTAACGCATTACTTTCCATAAAAAACAACTAAGTAATGCAATTAAATACCTTATGAAGAAATGCAATACTGTTATGCATTATTTTCCATAAGAAGTAACTAAGTAATGCAAGTAGTTACTATTTTATGGAGAAATGCAATAGTGTAATGCATTACTTTTAAAAGTAAATTTCTTAACACTGTGCAAGTGTGCTCATTCATTCAAAATCTCCTGCCTGTAAGTTTCTAGTAATCCTGAAGACCATGGTCCTTATGATGCAATTTGTGTGTGCAATATGTTTGGTAATATGTTTTGATGACCATGTTAAATGTGTTCCTCTGCAGAATCTGTATGCCCCACACGTATTCCTGTGGCTTCTCGTGATGAGAAAGGCTTTGAGCTGATATTGGGCATGAAGATCCATCAGAAAGCGAAGAAGATACAGGGCTCATTAGCGTCAGAGGCAGCGTATCTGCTAGATAAGAGCACTGACATTACTGAAAACACAAGGTTGGTTTTAAGCCTAGTGCTAATTTTGATAATCTTAAAGATTTAGCATGTGTTTACTATGCAATTATTTGGAATTCTGTGGTTTCTAATCACTTTTTAGAGCATCCAAAAATGAATTATTTTATAAAGTAGATGGTTTTGATTATGCAATATGCTGCAGAATTATATACTGCAATATGTCTGACTAATACATGTTTTAAATTTGTTTTAAGAGATTTTTCCCGAAGGTCTTCCTCCCTCCTATGTGTTTGTGTCGACTCTGAGGCTGAAAGGGCCTTCAAGCAGGGAAAAGCTGGACCTGTGGAGGGTCCTGTCTAAAGATGGACAGATTCAGGCGGCTGTCACACTCAACGGACTGCACAAATCTGTCATCTTCACTACCACAAACACGGTTAATGAGGAACAGATTGTTACTTTTGATGCACAAGGCACTGATGTGAGTAAAATCTACCAGCAACTTCTCCTTTTATACAAATGTGAATCGCTGCATTTTGTCATTAACCATCCTTACACTAATGCAACAGATCTACTGTAGCTACTTAAACAGAAGTCGCCTTTCTGAACCAGCAGTGTGTAGAAATAAGCTGCTTTATGACACGTTTCCTTTTAAAACTGTGACTTGGTTGTATTTGTGCAATTTCCTGTTCAAAATCCCATGACGCATTTCCCACTGAAGCTCCTCACTTATACATTTAAAAACTACAAATTCTCAGAAATGTTTTCATGTTCACTATTCCAGCAATTATCATCTTGTACCTGTTCCATGTCTTCTTCTGCTCTTAATGCCAAAAGCAAGTGGTTTTGTGTGATGTTTTGTGCACGATCGAGTCTTGCCAAGAGCCATTTTCCTCCATCACAGCGCCTCATTCATGCAGAACAGCTTGTTCTGGAAATTTCTCAGACTCTTGTGACATTTATGTCAAATTAAATAACTGAGTATTTGTGCACACCTTAGTCTATATTTATCTTTTCAACGTGTCTTCAATCAGCACAAAGCCATTTCTCAGAGTCTGAAATGTCCCGCAGGCTCTCTTTGATGGAAGCTGGCACCAGCTGAAGGTTCTGGTTAGACCCGGACGTGTCTCCTGTTTTCTGGATGACCAGCAGATCCAGGATGAGGCTCTTGATGCTGTCGTGCCCATCTTCATCAACGGGAAGACTCAGATCTCCAAACGCTCTGGCTCTGATGCTACACTTCCTGTTAGTAGCTTCCTGTAGTATAACTGAACACTGGATATTACTGGCAGCCAAAGTAAAGTACCGTATGGATCAGTGCTGGGGGTAACACATTACAAGTAATGCAATTAACAAAAAGCAAAAAAATATATAAACACTTTTGGTGTGAAAGGGATGGCCACAGTCATATCTGTATGGCTGTTTTTAACTACAGCGCAGATGGCTTGTGGCCGTTTGCACCTTTGCCTAAATAAACTACTAATATCACACAGATATAGATTGATAGAGACATTACAGCTCAGTCATCTGTTTGTTAAAATTGCTGTTTAGAGAAACCTAAATGTTTTTTTTTTTTCTCATTTCTCATTGACCACCTCAGACAGAAATCCAGAAACTGAGGCTTTATTGTGACCCACAGCAAAGTGAGCGAGAGACAGCGTGTGAAATCTACTCTGTGGTAAGAAAACAAAACACAACTGAGTCGTATTATAGCTGTGATCTGACTGACTGTGATGTGGGACTTGGCCTTTTTAATGTTATAAGTACTTCTGACCAACAATTCCTTATATACTGAAAAATCTGTTAAATACCTTGAATAGGCTATGCACTTTTGTAATGGTAATCATCAGCAGGTAATACACCTCAGATAAACTATGAGCAATGATATGTTTCTGTAGACTTCGTTTAAAAATTAAGAATTGTAAAAAAAAACAACAAAAAAAAAACAGAGAGAAACCCTCAACAGATTTCCCACTTTCATAAAGCATTTTGCATGTTATAATAAAGTCTAAATAATCCCTACGCCCTTAAACACCTTCACTTTTTAATTTCACAGTTCAGACTTTTTTTTTCTTTCTTACAATTCAGAGAAAAAATAAGTGAAATGTAAAGTCAGAATTGCAAGATATAAACACGCAATTCTGAGAAGAAAATTCTGAAACAAAAAACATATACTTTATGTTTTCTTACCTTGGCATTAAATTACACAAATCTAGTTAGCGCTGCTACGCGAGTGTTTCTAATGTAATGGCTGAGGGAGTGACGGCAAATTTGACATCTTTTTTTTGCTGGATTCTTGTTATTGCAGGAAATGTGAACATGAAAATTATATTTGTTGTAGTTTCTGTTCACAGTTATTGAAGTTTACCCAACTATGATGACTTTCACCCCGAAAATCTGAAGGATTCACACACACACACACACACACACACACACACACACGCAAACCTCTGTAGACAGATAACTCTTCTTATTCTTCTTGTTGTTTTACAGGATGATGAACGGGTAAGTTAGCATTTGATTGTTTCTCTCACAAATTTACTGTCATTTGAAAGGATTTATGTGATATCAGTTTGTGCGGCTCTTTCTAGTGTCCTCTGGATCGTGAGCCCACCAATGACACTGAAGATTCCTGCGACTGCAGCGAAGGCCAGCCAGGACCTCCAGGACCTCCAGGACCCAGGGTCAGTCAGGATCTCCATTCATCATTCCTGTTTAACTGCACACAAATACTTCTTAAATGGTTATTTACAGCCAAAGTCTGATCTCAACAGGGTTTTCGTGGAGAGAAGGGAAGGGAAGGACATCCAGGCCCAGATGGTAAGCCTGTGAGTAAACCCCATATATTCAGGATATGTGTCTTTTCCTGGCTTTTCTGTGTGAATTAGGCTTATTAAATAAGTGCTTTGTCAATAAAGGGACCCCCAGGTTCAAGAGGAGAGCCAGGAGATCCAGGTATATCTGGAGAAAAGGTGAGATGTTCTTTTGGTTTGA
Organism: Cyprinus carpio; assembly: GCF_018340385.1. Taxonomy (NCBI): domain Eukaryota; kingdom Metazoa; phylum Chordata; class Actinopteri; order Cypriniformes; family Cyprinidae; genus Cyprinus; species Cyprinus carpio. The sequence goes on from NC_056620.1 coordinate 260,145, forward strand.
ATCCATTGCTAGCTCCCTCTGATTTCTTTGATGCAGAAAACATGGACAGAAGTGCATCATCAAGACATAAAAATGGAATTTACTGTATAACGCAGAATGTCATGGAATTTCTGAAATTTTGAATTAATAAATCAAACTAGATCAGTGCAGTTAAATCAAATGGTGTTATGAACTAGTGTCTGTAGATATTACCCCCAAAAAACAAACAAACACACACACACACACACACACACACACACACACACACACACACACACACACACACACACACACACACACACACACACACGACGCTCGCAGTATTTTCAGCATCTGCGTCTCACTAAACGAGGACATTAACACATGAACTTTATCTCCAGAGCTGCTCCGAGAGTCACTTAGTGCCCTAAAAAATTTAATTAGTTAACTTTTTAATAAGTTTCATGAGTTCAATTAATTTGACATTAAAACATTTAAATTAAAATTAAAATTATAACATAACATAAAATTAATTTAACCATTTAAATAATTTCCAGAAATAAAAAAATAAAATAAAATAATAATCCAGAAAAAATAAAATGGAAAACAAATAATGGATTTCATAGGGCCCTACATTGCTAAGCATGCGGCTTTATCTCTTGAAGAAGAAAACGTGTTTTTTGCTTGCTCTCTCTTAGGGTGATGTGGGTGCACCGGGGCCGAGAGGCGATCCAGGACTTCAGGGTTTAAAAGTGAGTCTTGCATTGGGATAAGAAAAAAAAAAAAAAAAAAAACATCCTCACTTCACACCCTTCCCAGCAAAATAATCATTTTTGGAAAGCAGGCAGATGCTTTTAGATGCTCATTCTCAATTTAGATGAAACAACCATTTGGCAGGAATAGAGCCTCTTCCACTTTGGTGGAGCGTGGTGTTCTCAATCTAGCATCCTAATTACCAGTTTTTAGGTGTAATTCAGTGAGCAGACTCTTTCCTTTCCTATACTGCGAGTCACATTCGGTTTATTTCATTTCCAGGGTGAACAAGGAGAACAAGGGTTGCCAGGGAAACCGGGGCTGCCAGGACCCATGGTAAGAGCTGAAATAATTGGAGCCTCTTTCCAAACGCTCTGTCAGGCCTGTGCAAACCAGCGCTTCCCTGTGTAAACGGCTCAATGCTTACTTTATAAGCGTTTGACAGAGGAAGAGTCTGACAATCGCCATCAAACACACTGGCCACAAATGCATTTGTTTATACAAACTACACACAGCAAGTGAAGAAGAGCCAAATGCATTACTGGAGACAAACACAAAGACTTTTGGAAAATCTACTTTTGTGTCAAACACTTTGTGCATTTACATGCACTAGTTATGCTAAATAACTCTAAAACCATTTTCCTTTATTGCCATAAAGTTATAAACAGCTTAGGCATTAGCCGATTGACACAGCTAGATTGTTTTTGTTTTTTATACATTGCCAGGTCATTGGTTTGCATGTAAACCGGTTTATTTCAATAAACTTTTTTTGATAGTTATCAGCACACATGGAAGCTAATTGTCTTTATGTTTCAGGGACCATCTAAACCAAATGTTGGTACAGTTGGATTGCCAGGACAAAAGGTAATAATATTTATAAATAATATTTATATAATATTTCACACTAAAATCAGAGGAAACATAAAATAAATTATGCCCAACTCTAATTCTGACTGTTAAATCAAATGGTTATTGACATCAATTAGTGCATATATTATTGGTAATATGTGTTGTACTTCCTTTTGATTATTGCTTATTCAAATAAGAAATTATTGTATAACATTTTTTTTCCTCCACTGGACTACAGTGTTTTTTTCTGTAGTTCAAATTTACAGTAAAATACTGTAATACGTTATTTGAGTTTACATTACATTTTTTTTTTCTTGATACAGTGATATTACAGTGGGTAATACAATGTTAATATCCTTTTTGAATAATTCAAGAAAATTACTCAGAAGTAAATGTCAAGATGCATTACAGCCATGACATTTTGGGAGAAAGTAAAGGGACATTAAGATTATCAACTGATAGTGACAATTCAAGCAAAAGTCAATTTAAAAATGAAAAGAAGTCAAAGGGAACCAAAACCTTTTGGTTACCATCATTCTTTAAAATATCTTCTGTTATGTTCCACATAATAAAGAAAGGCTGAGTGAATGATGACAGAATTCTCATTTTTGGCTGGACTATGCCTTTAAATGTCATTCTAATATAGATTGTAAATTACTATATACTACTATAAATGAATAAGCAGTGAAAGCCCTTATTCATAAACTGTAAGCTGTCAAAACAAGCATGATATTGAACTTCACATGTATTTTTAAACAGGGAGAGCAGGGCGGGAAAGGAGAACAAGGACCTCCTGGAGAGCCTGGTCCAATGGTAATGTAGTTTGATGTTACATGACATGCTAGAAATGATATTTGACCAGACGGTATCCTCTAAAAATGTATCATCATGGACCTGAGAAACTCTTGTGTTTCTTCAGGGGAAACCAGGGCTCACTGGAAACGATGGAGCGGCTGGCCCTATTGGAGCAAAGGTCAGTCAGAGTGTGTTAATGACATGCAGTAAAGCAACCCAAACGTGTGGAGTGTCTCTGACTCTTGTGACACAGCCGGTGATCGTTACTGTTAAAGGCTTTCTAATTTGATTTAATGCGTATCATGTGATTAATGCAATAGGTCGACATTTGTCAGGCGTGGAAGTTTTGGAGAGGTTAGTCATTATATTTACATGTATAGTATTAGTGTGGAACTACTGTCATGTTCAGTTATTCCGCGTGGCACTTTTCAGCATTAATACACAGAAAAAAGTGAAAGAAAAGAGAAAAAGTTGGCAACAGTGTGTCAGAATAGCCAAGAGTGTGACATGCTAAACTCATTTGTATTTATAGATCTGTATTTTTATATATTCGTGTTTTGTGTTTGTGGCATTTATCCAATTATTTGTTAACAAAGCCCAGCATAAACAAAATAATAATAAATAATAATAATAATAATAATAAATAATTATTCTGCTTTGCAAAAATGCCTAATATAACTTAATTTGATGATGCAATGAGTGAAACGAGTTAAAAATATTAATAAACATCTTCCATCATGTCCTTTTTTTCACAAAACAAAAATGAAGATATTTAAATATCAGCTGTAATGCACTTGTCCGCACAGACAACACATCGGTGATCTCCTACATACATCATCTGGGGGTCTGTGTTTGTGCCCCCTTTACAGACTGGAACACAAAAAAATTCAAATGTCAGAAAGTGTAATTTTTAATGACAAAAATAACTATTTAAAATGATTGTTTAACTTACAATCTGCAAAGGAGAGGAACACTATTTTTAAAAGCAGTAAAAGCTGAAAACATCTGGATCATGTTTGTATTTTCTGTCGTTGGGCCATACAGTAAATCTGACCTAGAAATAAAACAATGACATGCATATGAAAATGGATCAAGAATTGGTCAAAAAGTTGTAATCAGGCTCAGATTCAGACAGGAATCATGCGTTTGTGCGGTTTTCTGCTGATTAAGGGAGCATACGAGACTTTCTTCAGCACACAAATGGTAGTCGAAAGCAGAAATGCTATAAAAAAGCATCATAATTTGGTACTTTTTTTTTTTTTTAAATCAGCACATCATATTTAATAAGAAATAACTGGATTTCATTCAGCAAATATGAGGTCTGTGCATAATTAAACACGTATATATAACTATTTTAGTATTACAATAAAAATATTTTTATATTATTTTTATTCATATTTTGAATTAATTTAATATTTTCAGTTTTCATTTTAATTTTTTATAATTTTTCATTTTAACCATTTATTTATTCTTAATTTTGAAACAATGTCCACAGTACCTAGACACGTATATTAGTCTTTTATTTTTAATGCCTAATAAAAAAAAGTGGGCTGAAAGCTATATTTTTCCCACGAAGTGGCTCAAACTTTTTAGTGAAGGCTGTAAGATGTGCCAGACGGCGTAATGCTATCAAAAACAGTGACTGAAGACTCTTTGCCTTTCTCATTATCACTCTCTGCGGTCAAGTGTATAAAAGACAGATCCAGCCATTTGATCCAGTATGGAATAAAACTCGACAGGAGTGCCGTTACTGTAATGAGTGGATCTGAAGTGTAATTCAGAGAAGAGTCACTGTAGCAGTGACGGCTCTCTTCTGTTGATCCGAAGCGCACAGCTGGTGTTGTTAATGTTAAACCTGCTGCTTCTGTCTGAGGCCATTGAAGTCATGCTGTACATCTCTACAGCATTACATGCATTTATTTCATAATGATTGCCTTGAGTTTTTAAGTATTAAGCATAACCAAAGAGCCCAAGCTTGTTACCCATCATCTGGTCTTGAGGTTCTGCTTAGATGCCTCTGGGATAATAAATAAAGTGCATTTCCCTTGATATAGTTTCAAGGAACATTGCACTGGGTAATAGTTTACAGGAACTAAACAGTCTGTTACAGTCATGTGTGGCTCAAAGTTTGTCTGTAAAGTTAAATGTAATCTTGATTAAGCAAGACTAATGACCGTCTCCTGCAAATTAGACAAAGTGGCCTGAAGTCGTCATCATTTTGTGTAGGAAAGAGGAAATGTATATTTGTTTTTCCAGAACCGAGCCACTGCAGAAAGAAACAAATGTGAAAAATGTTCTTCACATGGTACCATTCAGAAATGAATAAGAAATGATTCGCTAAACCTAAATAATACGCCTGTAAAGCTGTCATTAATCATCTTTAGCATTTTTTTTTTTTTTTGTCCCAGAGCATATTTGTGTCTCATGTACATTGCTATTCAAAAGCTTTAAAATATATATATATATATTTGTTTGTTTTTGAAAGAAGTTAATACTTTTATACAGCAAGGACAAATTGATGAAAATTGACAGTAAAGACACTTGTGATGTTAAAAAAAAAGATTTTTATTTCAAATAAATCTTTAAAAATAAAATCTATTTCCACAGAAATATTGTGCAGCACAACTGTTTTCAACACTGATGATAATTATCAGAAATGTTTCTTGAGCAGCAAATCATCATATTAGAATGATTTCTGAAGATCATGTGACACTGAAGACTGGAGTAATGATGCTGAAAATACAGCTGCGCATCACAGAAATACATTACAGTTTAACAGAGATTCATATAGAAAACAGCTGTTTCAAATTGAAATATAATTTAATTATTTATTTTGATCAAATAAATGCAACCTTGTTGATCATAAGTGACGAAACTATTAAAAAAAAAGACCCCAAACTTTTCAACTGGTAGTCAACACATAGTTAAACTTTCCAAAAATATAAATGAATGAAAAAATAAAACAACTGTACTTCTTAAAAAATGTTACACAGAATGACTTACATCACAATTTAGTGATACATGCACAAAGAGGAGAAAAAATAAAAGAAAAAGAAAGCTTGAACTGATCTGACCTGCTAGTAAAATCCCTTATTCAGGAGTCATTCAATCTGAAATGTTTGGCATTTTTTAAATAATTAATCACATTAAATGAATGCTCTAAATGCGAGCGTTTCAATAATGCAAATAAAGTTTCATGGTCAGTATGTTGAGACTGAAGTGAGTCTGTGGACTGTGCTGGCAGAGTTCATCAGTTCAGACATGAATCAGTCTGACAGAATAAAAACACCCCGCAAACGCTCCAAACCTAATAGTATCTGGACTCTTGTTCGGAAGTCCAGGAATAGATGCATACTTAGACATATACCTGCAGTTATAAATGATCCTTCAGATGTAATGAAACGGCCTCTAAGTGCTCAGATGGATGAGAACAGATGGATGGCCATTGAGGGCTCAAAACACCGACGTCTTGTTTAATTAAAAGCAAAAAGCATTCTGTTATTGAGTTCTGAAAGCATTAATGGCTCGTGTTCATCTTGTCTAACGTGTCCTGCAATCTTAACTACACTCCAGCTAAAAGAGTTTCACACAGAGTCTAACACGTCCAGTGATGACGTAACGCTGGTGTTTGTTCAGCCGCTGCTCTGAATCAGACTTCTGAATCCAGCCTGCTGTCAGCTCGTGTAGATTTCATACACACTATTTTGCTAAAACTGAATCTGTCAACACATTTCCACTGGGCTGACAAATGAATCTAAATATTAGTTCTGGTAGCACAAGCTGGAACGGGTCGGTTAGATGCTGCGAGTGCCGTGGTTTTCACTGGGATGGTTCAAATCGCTCGTTTATTCTCTGTGTGTAAAGTGTCATGTATGTTCTTACGGTCTAAACAGTGCGCAGACATTTAACGTCAGAGCTGTACATCTCAAGGCATTTGATTTTTGTAAACAACAATATGTAAACAATTTGGAAATTGCTTCAAATGTTTGTATAGAACACCTTTTGCAGCGTAGACGTACACTTCATAATGTGACTGATCATTTGGACAGTTTTTGTTCATTTTGTCTTCCAAACCAAATTTCTAAAAGCATAATAATTTTGTAATAACCACACCATTTTAGATTCAGGCAAGAGTCAACGGTATAATAACAGCTGATTTTATCCTAAATATCATGAAAATTTATTATGGATTAACATTATTAACTATCTGAAATCTAGAGCCATCTGACATTTTCAGCTGAAATGAGCATTTTTATCAGGCTGCTATGTTTAGGTCCTTTTCTATGCAATAAAAAAAAAAAAAAAAAAAAATATAAATATATATATATATATATATATATATATATATGTATATGTATATATGTATATATATATTCAGCTGGTTGCAGAGAAAATACAATAACAATTATGTAAAAAAATAATTAATATATCACCTACACCTCAAACAAAAACCATATAAGTTGTACCTAAACCACACCTTAAAATAAATCCCACTCAGTTGTGTTTAGTAGAAACTTAACACATATATCAGCATATATCAAGATTGTCTATATATTTTTTAGTCTTTTAGTGCTTTACCAACAACAAATCATATTTATCAAAAGTAAATCATCTTTTTTTTTTTTTTTTTTAAACTAAATTTAAATTTTAGATTCTCCCAAGATCTCGTCTCTTGTTTTACTTCTGGTACTCCTTTCTTAACTATCTCTCAGAAATATGCAACTTGCTGTTTATTAGACCATTCAAAGAAAACAAGAGTTTACTTGCAAATGTCATTTCTGTGCAGTCAGCATCAGATTGTGTCATTCTGCTTGAGTTTACTGCACTCTGCTATAAAGTTTAATACTCCAGGCTAACAAACACAGGACTTCTCACTTTTTTGATTTTAACGATTATGCTGCGGTGTAACTCTTTAAAACAAGCTCCTAACTTTAGTAGAAGAAGAAGAAGAAGAAGAAGAAGAAAAAAACCTCCCCAGATAACCCCAAATTGGGTCAAAAACCTCTTTTATTCTTTTTCTGGGACTGTTAAAAGACCACAAAAGCCAGATCCATATAAAGCTTTCCTGCGAGGGTCCTGTGCTGCGAGCCGCAGATAACCAGTCCTCTCTGCTGACTTTCATGTGGCCTTTGGGTTTTACTGCTGAGGTTTTACAGATTCAGAGCGTCTCGAGTCAGAATTAAATCACACACCGCACATATGCACACATGTAAACTAACACAAGCGTTCATGCATCGTAAATGTCCCTCAAACATGCTCAGACATTATTCTGAAAGACTCATGACAATTAATAAATCAGTAAATAAATTAGAATAAAATAAATGAATAGATAAAACTAAATAAAGATAAATAAATAAAATAGAATAAAGTAATAAATAAAAATAAATAAATAATTCTCCTTATCAGTACTTTTGTACAAAAAATTATACTGTATATTTAAAATACAGTGTATTTCATACTAGGCATATTTATAACAAATTTGCTGTTTCGATCAAGACTTACTGATATAAAAGTTATAATTAAACTTTATTTGGAGCACAATGCACTTTTCTTAATATTAAGCCTAAAATGTGTTTTAATGTCACGACTGATGGATGAGGATTGTATGATCTACATACACAATATTTAAAGTGTAACTGAAGTATACTTGCAATAGTTCTACTTTAGCACAGTCAAATATTCTTTAGTATACTTCTTTAGTTGGATTTCAGCTCTGCTTCTGCACAATTAAAGTGCATTAAGCACAAAAGTAGTTGTTCCAATTTAGCAGACTATAAGTATACCAGTGTAGTTTACTAAAAGTACAACTGCAGGGTATTTTTATTAAGTACATAAATATTTAAATGTATTTGGAGTATACTTAGCATGAAATAAATGTTTTTGAAATGCATTTTAGTATATTTATATTTCACTAGGGTATACATGTTAAAATTCAAACAGATTAAATTGGCATAAATTTCCTCCTGATTTCTCTCTCTCTCTCTCTCTCTCTCTCACACACACACACACACACACACACACACACACACACACACACACTCGCACACACACACACACACACACACACACACACACACAAACACTCACAAACACTCACTCACACGCACACACACACACACACACTCACACACACTCACACACACACACACACACTCACACTCTACAGCAAACAGTAAAACTTATACAGTTCTGCTTAGTTAAGTCTCTGAAGTGTATTTTTCACAGTAAACTCCCACACAGAGAGCTTCAGAGATGCATTGGCTTTAATGTCAGATCTTTTCTGAACACTCGTTTGTTTGTGTAAATGTCTGACCATCGGCTAATAAACCACAAATGTAGCTCTCGCATTTACTGCTGAAACGTTCCTCTCTACACTCAGACTCAGCGCTGTTAGTGTGCTTATACTAGAGCGATAAATGAGAAAGCATATGTGTGTACAGCTGGGATTGTTTTACAGTAGGAGCTCTGTGTAATATAGTATTGTCCACATGTATGTGTGGGATGTTAATACTGTCTGAATCGTGCAGCAGATTTCACAGATTGCCTGGGCTCAAGAGCTTCAGCTGTGAGAGCGATGCTCTCGTAACTTTTGTCATATGGAATAAACAATGTTTTTGCCACCAATTTTACCACACATCAGCACCGATCAGCAAAGGTTTACAGGAATGTAAGTGATGTTTTGGAAAACAAGGTTTCTGGCACATCATACACCTGAAATTATATGTCTGAGTCAATTATATCAAAACCGACACCTCTGAGACACGAGAGTCTGCAATTCTGCAGTCGCGACGAGACATGGGCCTGTGGTTTTTGACTCAAAGGTCTCCCATAGTCCAGCACAATTGTCATAAGATTTAAAAATATTGTCATCAGATTTAAAAATAAATAAATAAATAAATAATAATAAAATAATATATATTTATATAATATTTATATATTAAACATATTATACAATTTTTTTTTTATTTTTTATTTTATGTACTTTTATATTTTAATTAAGGTTAATTTTAAGTATTATAATTAATTTTATTAATAATAAATAAGTTTGCATCATTCCAACTCATCTTGCATTGGACCGCTGGCTTTGATTGAACAGAACTATCTTGCTCCCATATTTTCCATTGGACATAAAGAGGCAACTCAACCCAGTATAGAAATTAGAGGTATACCTGTAGTTCACTATGAATGTACCATAAAATTGGCCCATGTGACTAGAGTTCTATTTCCTGAAGTTTTTGGTAGTCAAAAGGTTTATTTCTTTGTGTGTGTGTATGTGTCTGTTCTGATATTGTTGTTGGGACCTGATTCAGATTACAGTGAGTTTGGAAAGTTTCTATATCTCCTCATCATTGATAAACCCTTTGCAGAAGTTCCACAGTGGTTCTTTGGATGAATGATGTTATGAAAAACTTTTACCAAAGTTAATATTCTCTAATATGTTCTTCAAATAAATGAATCTTTTCAATTAAAAGTCACAGACAAGCGGAAGGCTTGAAAGGACCCTGATGTACAAACCACTGACTGCAGCGTTGGCCGGAGACCAAATAAACAAACAGCATTCCTTAAAAAGTAGAAAACAAACAGCATTTGTCCAAGGGTGATTTTCCAATTACTGAGGTGGAAAACTTGTTTTAGGATATGTTTGTCTTGTCTATGCTTATGGACGATATTTATGGCATATACTGTCAGTATTTATTATCCTACACGTCAAGCCCAGTCCTTCTGTTGAAGAACAGAAAACATGTTTACAGGAGTACATTTGCAGGCCACAGGGTTTAAGAGCAAATGTGAAGCTTGTTCTTCAGTGAAGCGTTTGTTTTTTAAGCCTGTAATTCAGTCTTAATCTTCATTTTGAGTTGGGACTATACTCTCCAAAGTGGGTGAGCATCAGGTTATGCAGACATTTCAACATAGTAAAACACCAACCTCTTATATTTCTTTTTACACCAATTATAATCACAGATGATTGGTTAATAAAGCCTTATTTTTGTGTGGTTATGCATGCAGAACACTTTTACCGAAGTGCATGATTTGTAAACTAATACATTTCGTGTTTGTATCACATAACCAGCTCCATATGTTTATCTTTTCTGATTTAGTAAACTTGCTCAGTAGTACACCTGGTACAACGTCACACTCGGAATGTGAAGCAATAAAACGTAATAAAACACTACCAAATTCATGTTCACCTGTTTCCAATAAAAATGAATGCACTTTTAGCACCGCTCACTGGACATTTCATTTGGAAAATGTTGCAAAATTTGCAATAAGCAATGTAATATCATTTTGCGGAAACGTTGCATGTTTTCCCAACAAGCCTGGGCCTGACATGCATGATACATCAATAACAGAACGGCAACATTTATACATACTGTAAATGCTTGACAGTTTTTTTCAATTTGACATTTTGTCGTCTAGACATTCTGCATGTGTTAAAACTGGACTTACATGAGTGAGACGGACTGTGTTTATTTTTATATCTGAGACCTCTTTTCCACAAACTGCACGCTTTGAGTGCTTGCTCACCATAGAACATGTTTTATGTATCCAAACACACCTACAGATGTCAGGCCAGAGTCAGAGTAGTTATTGGGTCCAGCTCCACAGGCCACAGTCCACATTTATGTTTTCTCTAACAGACTCGCTGCTCTTCTAATGAAAGGCTTGCTTGCTTAGATGTTTTATGTGTCCTGGAAGCCCAAGCTCTTCAACAAAAAACAAAAAACTAACAAAACAACAACTCTTAGTTTCTGTTTCTCCCGGCCTTTCAAAGCACTCCACAAAGCCCAAGTGTTAGTGAGTGTGCTTGAGCTTTCACGGAGGGCAGACAGTTGTTCCTTGCTGAAGGGCAACGGCTCTTGAACGGGACGCTGTCTCCTCTCCACCTGTGGCTCTGATCAAAGTCTGCTCGAGCGGGACATGAAACTCCAGCCAGTTATCGTCTCCTCCTGTCTCTGAACAGTAGTGTACACATCAACAAATAAGAGGGATAAAAAGCATTTTCTTCAACTAGATTTTGTGCAGTTTTTTTTTCATAAAATACACATAATTAATCTAAACATACCCTTTTTTCAGAGAACAAAATACTTTTTATTACTAATAAATAATTATTATTAATTATAAATAAAAACATCATATATATTTTGCATTTAGTAAAAAAAAATACAATACTAGTGAGTTAGGAAAAAGAAAATTAATAAAAAATCTACTGTATATACAAAAAAAATCCACACCAAATATAAACTAATATTTAGTCCCAAATATACAATTTATTATGATTAAAATTTAGAATAAAATTATAATATAAACCACGTTTGATAGAATAGTAGATAGAATATAGTTTTGATTTTTATCCTGAAAAATAAGACAAAAATAACTATTATTTTATGAAAATAAGACAATTAATTCGACAAGTGTTTGTATGATAGTAGTGTATCCTAGAAGAACATGCTTTCTGACAAGATATCCTGAATTGCATTTACTTTTCAGAGATGTTAAGAAAACCAACTTGCACAGTTTCGCTTAAGTCACACATCTTGTTTTTAGAATGTTTTGATTTGAAATATTTTTGTCATTAAAAAATTTCAAAATAAAAAACATCATTTCATGCATACAAAAAAAAAAAAATCTGCTGTGTTTGTTTGTGCATTTCTGTATCTTTGTAGTGTATCCTAGTAGAACTAAAAACTAAGAAAACAGAAAAGACATACAAAAGTCTATTTTTGGATCTTATGGTTTCTATTGCAGCACTCCCGGCTTGTTTTGCTCTGAAAGGCTGTGGTTTATGTGTCCAGTGAGAGCCGGCGCTCGGCAGCAAAACAAACACAACGCCGCTTTAATTGTCGTAGACTCCTTTCACTGGGAAAATATGCTTCTCGTTTAACTTCAAACCCTTCATGGAGCATTAACTTTATTCTGAGTGTGTCTCTAAAGGTATTTATTTTAAAAGGGATTCTGAGGAAAAGGAGATCTGTTGGTCAGCACTTGTGTGTGTGTTTGTTTGTTTGTTTGTTAGGGAGAGAAAGGAGACACCGGGCTGCCAGGAGCAGATGGACTTCAAGGAGCTCCAGTGAGTCACTTCTGCTCTTCTTCCTCTTCTTTTATAATATTCAACATGAGCTGCATCTGTTCAATTTGTGGCTAAAGGCACATCTAAAATGATTTCAATGATCCCATCTGAACAAACCTCCTCTGCACATGTTGACTGTAAAATGTTGGACTCCTTCATAATTAGCAGTGTCAGAAATCTGACCGTCCCTTCGCAGTGGCTCCATAAAGCAAAGAAACACTAAACAGGGAAGTATATTCTCTAAATGAGAGCGTGTAGAAGCGGTCCAAGTTTTATTTTGAGTGCTTTGAATCTGGAGTGTCTGAGTGTTTTGACATTAAGGTTTAGCATCCTCCAAAGAACTCTCTAAAACCTTTTACTTTCTGAGGTCAGAATTGCTCATACTGTATGTATGGAAGCATATTTCTACCACAGGATAAAAAAAAAAAAAAGGTAACTGTGACTTTATCTCACAATTTTGACTTTTTTCACCTCACAATTCTGGAATCTGAATTTCAACACATAAATGTAGTGCAACTCACAGACTTTTTTTCTTGCAATTCCCAGTTTACATCCCACAATTCCTTTTTTTTTTTTTTCTGTGCCATGGAATAGAAAATAAGGTAATAGGGTAATTGTTACCTTTCAACTCACAATTCATATATCTCTAAATCTCTCAATTCCCATCTTTACATCACTCATAATTCATAATTAAAAAAAAAAAAAAGTCAAAAAGTTGAATTGGAAGAAATAAACTGAAATGAGAGACAAACTCAGAATTGTCTTTTTTCTTGCAATTCCAACTGTACATCTCAACAATTCTGAGTTTATATATTGCTATATAGATTTTCTTTAATGACAGAAAATGGACACTTTTTCAAGGTTCCTCTTCAAGTAGTGTCTACATACTATGTGCTTGCATATTCCAAAAATTAAACTAAACAATGTTTAGTTTTACAATGTTATCGCCATTATTTCACAAAATGAAAATTAAACAATGTTTAGTTTTACAATGTTATCGCCATTATTTCACAAAATGAAAATGTATTTGTACAATACTTTGCATGAAATAAATACATTTTAGTATATACACTCCTGTACAGTGCTTACTTACAGTATTCTTATTATATTACGTAATAAGGGTGAATCTCGCAAAACAACCCCGAAATGAAAAGACAAAACAATAAATTGTATTTTCTATATATTTAGGTTTTTTTTGTGTGTGTGTTCTCAGTGGTGATTCTCATTATGTTTTATCTGTAAAATAAATTACCAACAACAAAAATTTCAAATATCAAAAACAATATAAACAAATTTTAAATTCCTTATAAAGAAATGTATACTTTTATTCATCAAGAACACATTAAATTGATCACAAGTGACAGGAAATACATTTATAATGTTAAAAAATATTTCTGTTTCAAATAAATGGTGTTCTTTGAACTTTCTATTCATCTGTGAATCCTGAAAAAATTAAATGTATCACAGTTTGATAATAATCAGAAATGTTTCTTGAGCAGCAAATCATCATATTAGAATGATTTCTGAAGATCATGTGACACTGAAGACTGGAGTAATGATGCTGAAAATACAGCTGCACATCACAGAAATACATTACACTTTAACAGAGATTCACATAGAAAACAGCTGTTCAAATTTATAATACTATTTCAATATTTTTTTATCAAATAAATGCACCCTTGAGCAGAAGAGTTTTTTTCTTCTCCAGTTAGTCTTTTTAGTGTTAGTAAGAAAGTGCATATTTTTCCTTTAAATAAAAGGCCTCATTTTCTTCATGCAAAGTATAATTTCTTTTGATTAGGTGCAGTGTGACCTCGACATGTTCAGGTTTTGTGAGATTCATCCATATGCCCGCAATGTGCTTACTTCACTCATTCCTGTTTTTAAATAATGATAAATATTCCTTGCCAGTAATGATCTGGTTTGGCTAATATTTAGACACTTTTGCTTTGCACTTGAAAGCCCGACTGTGATTTTTTGTTAATAAGTCATTACCTGCTACTAATCATTACATCTCAACCGGGCAAATTAACACTTGACTCATTTTCGAGTCAGGTATGACACCTTTCATCTTTCATGTAATTGCATTTACAATCTGGCTCTCCTTCCCGCTCTTACATTTTTGCGCCGTGTTTCCTCTCAAATTAATCCTGTGAAAGCTTCAGAAGTTTCTCGTTTTTGATGTAATTCAGTTTTTCTGAAAGAAGAAGAGCCTTTGAGTGAAACACAATCGATGGAGCGGCTCACTATAAAATGACTCATTAACACCAAAAAAATACGCAGGCATCTCCATTTCAAAGCGGTGCGATATTCCCCTGTTTTTCACTGTAATCTCTGAGGATAGTGGACTCAAACGCAGACCTTGATGTTTCTTGCATGTGTCTCTGTTTTCGGTGCTTTGCTAACCTGCGGATGGATCTTGTTGTAGTTCAGGGTCTGATTTCTTGAATGCAAACACTCAGGCAGGTGCTGAGAGATCAGAGTGAGAGTGAAAGTCAGACGTCAGCGTGTTTGCAGCTCTTCATCAGGGCTTCAGACGGCTGCGGGAAGTTATTATTCTGCTTCTGGCAGGAAGGAAGAGGGTGCTTGGTTCTCGTATTTCATTTTTGGAGAAAATAGTGGTATGCTTTAGGTTTTACCGTTACTCATCTGTTAAGATATTTACATTTTCAATGGACAAAGGCACAAAAAGAAGTAATGTAGCTTTATTTCCAAACAGCTGATACAGTTATTGAAATGTGTCAGTTTTCCTTTTGGTTATAATAATAATAATAATAAAAAAATAAAATAAAAAAATATAATCTTTAAAATATGAAGACATTTTTAGGTTTTTGGAGGTACTGTGTAAAAAGTGCCCTGTTTATTTATTTATTTATTGTTTTTGGCTATATCCATTTATTTTCATTGGATTCTCTGAAGATATACAGTAATAATACATACTTTTTTAAAAAAAAAATAGTAAAGGTATATAAATAACATATTTTGCAATGGTAATAATAACATTAATAATAATGAATCTTTAAAAGTAACAGGATCTTACATTTTAAGTATGAGATAATTTGGTACTTTTTAGGTAATTTATATTATTTTCAGTGGTGATTCACATTACTGTAGCAGTATTTTTGATGAATAAATAAATAAATAATAAGAGTACATAAATAATATATGTGTCCCTGCAGCACAGAAGCAGTCATAAGTATCACAGGTATATTTGTAGCAATAGACAACAATACATTGTATGAGTCACAATTATACATTTCTCTTTTATGACAAAAATCATTAGGATATTAAGTAAAGATCATGTTCCATGAAGATATTTAGTAAATGTCCTACCGTAAATATATCAAAACTTAATTTTTGATTAGTAATATGCATTGCTAAGAACTTCATTTGAATAACTTTAAAGATGATTTTCTCAATATTTAGATTTTTTTTTCTTTGCACCCTCAGATTCCAGATTTTTAAATATTTGTATCTCAGCCAAATATTGTCCTTTTCAGATGATGCATAAATCTCAATGTCAAAAAATGTACCCTTATAATAATAATAATAATAATATATAATAATAATAATAATAAAGCACCAACAAAAACAATATATAATAAAAATAATAATAATAATAATAATAATAATAATTTTTAATGTAATTAAAATTTATAAAGTATCATGAAATATGACATATTTTGAGGTTTGTGTGGTATGAGGCAGGGTCTTGGAGTACCAGAGTAAAAGTTATCAGGGTAAAAAGTTCAGGAGACTAAGAAAGAGCAGGACATTCTGCAGTCAGATTTTTGAGGGAAATGGTGCTAACAGAGCGGTTTTTGCTTTTTTAATGTGCTTAATGTTCTTCTGTCACATGAGGTTCATCGCTGCCTCTTACTGGAGCCTCCGAGGAAGCAGATGGATGGAGACAGTTTTTAATGGAGCTCAATTAAAGTCATTTAGCAGGCTAGAAAAACAGACAGTGGAAATGTGTGAAATGTCAGAGAGTCAATTGTGTCCTTTTTCTTGGCAGGCTCCTATTTCAGCAATAGCTTTGCCAGAGCGTAGATTAATTGAGTGGCATCCTGGTAATGCTGTAATAACAGTAACCGGAGAAGAAGAACATGATGAATGATGGAATTACAGCAAGGCCTTGATCCCAAATCTGTTCCAAATACAAGGTCATTAGCTCCGCTTGTCCTGAGCAGCAGAGAGCTAGAAACTGAACCACAGCTGATGTGTGCTTTACAGGGAACCAGAGGACTTCCTGGAGAGGAAGGAGCGAGCGGACCGCAGGTACACACACACACACACACACACACACACACACACACACACACACACACGCGCGCACACACGCGCACACACGCACACACACACACACACACGCACAAACACGCACAACACACGCACACACACACACACAAACATGCGCACGCGCACACGCACACGCACACACACACACACAACACGCACAAACACCACAAACACACACACGCGCACACGCACACAGCACAACGCGCACCACACACACACACGCACACGCACACACACATGCACACACGCACACACACACACACACGCACACACACACACACACACACACACACGCACACACACACGCGCACACACACACACACACACACACACACAGAGACACACACACGCGGCACACACGCACACACACACACACACACACACACACACACACACACACACACACACACACACACACACACACAGAGAGAGGGTATATGAAGAACATAGAATATGTGTTTGCCAATTACTTGGTTTTTGAATATCACCTTTTCATTACATTTTTACTGTTTTATAATTAAATTATATTTAATTATATTAAAATTACATAAACATTATTATTATTATTATTTATTTATTTTTTAAGAAATGTATTGTATATAAATCTATATAATGTATATATATTGCATTTGGGTAATAGTAATAATAATAATAATTATAATATGAATTAATATTTATTTATTTATTTAAACTAGCATGCTCATAACTGTGAGGTTAAGGCAGGTTGTCACATATGGTTTCAGTGTCATACATTTTAGAATAATTGAACCCCCCCCCCCCAAAATAAATTTAAATCAAATAAAGATAATTTTTTGAATATGTATTTATTTTATTTAAAAAATGATGTTTCATAAATAGATGCTTGATTAAATGTTCTATTGAATGTATATACATCCAATGTATAATGTATATTGAATTAATAAATATTAATGTATTTATTTATTTAAATGTACTTATGTCCCAGCAAAACATTAATGGCACCAATACATGTTTCATTCATGCAAAATATTATTTCAATATTTTTTTATTTATTTTTTTTCTGTTGATTTTGAAATGTGACCTGGACATGTTCTTTGTAAAGTTCACCCATGTCCAACCATATATTGCCAATGTAAAATCAATGCGGTTAAAAATGACTAGATATATTTCAAGGCTGTACCTACGGCACAATGGCTGCAGTTGTATGGCAGTAACTACCTGCCTTTAAAACAAATACAGTCACTGCATCTTAATTTGTAACGTGGTGCGTTACAAACCCATGCTATCCATCCTGTGTTTGCTGGAGTTTAGGGTGCGAGAGGAGCACCGGGACAGAAAGGATCAGCCGGGTTAAAAGGAGCTCTGGTGAGTAAACGTCCCGC
Source organism: Cyprinus carpio (assembly GCF_018340385.1). NCBI lineage: Eukaryota > Metazoa > Chordata > Actinopteri > Cypriniformes > Cyprinidae > Cyprinus > Cyprinus carpio. The sequence goes on from NC_056620.1 coordinate 278,229, forward strand.
TGGAGCACATCGGCTTCACCTTTTTACCCTCATTGTGTCAGCTGACCCGCTAAAATAAGACACTTCAGAGAAACTGGATTGGATGGAGTCCCAGGCAGCTGTTGAGCTGCTCATCAGATCAGCAGCCGCAGCCCGAGAGCAAAAACATCAGTCTGGACAGGGGTCAAACACTAACCAATGACCGGTCCGGGACTGAGTAACAGAGCAAACCATGTTAGTGTGACCTCTGATGGCCAGAGCCAAACATTCTCCTGAGTCCGAGCAAACGCTGCTGCCACCTAGTGCTGGATCACATCTGATGCGCCTGATATGGAATTAAATAACTAACTTTTACTGTGCCTTCTCATTGCACTGAAGAAAAAAGAAAAAAGATTAAAAAAAACAAACCCTCCTCCTTCCTCAGTATTTTAAAAAACCTAACATAAGAGAAATGTATCAGAAAAAAAGATTAAATAAAATATTAGTACCACTTTACATCCTAACATAAGAACAGAAAAAAAGATTAAATCAATTCAATTCAACTTTATTTCGCCATGTATACAGATAAAGGAATTTGATTTGGTCTTTATTTTAAAATAATTTTTAAAAATAAAATATTAGTACCACTTTACATAAAGCATTTAAATATAATGCATTTTAAAATAATTTTTAATGCATTAATCATGCCTATAAGTGCACCTTATAATGCACTGAATGATCTCATTGATAATTGTAAGCGCAGTTATAATGCATTATAGTAATACGCATCTATTCATTGTTATATATTTAGAAACTGTAATGCATCACAACATGACAAACAAACCTTCAAACATTATACTGCATTTTAACTTTGTTTACACTTATTTATAAAATATGTAATGCATTGAAAAGCACATTATGAAAACCTTTATAATGTATTACACATAAAGGCTTTAAGTGTCACCCAAATTTACTTTACAAAATGCAATGCTCTCGCAATGCAAAACATGAATATTATCTTCCAGTGCAAAAGTCTAAAGATTATTAACTCAAGATATGTTAACTGGAGTTGCATAAAATGTTCATGATTAAAACATGAACACATCTGTCAATAGGCTCAGAATGTTAACTTATTTCAAAGGGAAACCAAGTTTTATTCCTCATTGACAGATATTTGTTCTTAATATAAGCATAAACTCGTTTCGTTTTATTTCCCAGTAAACAATACTTCATGTCTTCGTTTGGCATCTCCAGTAAATATATCTTGATTTAGGGATGTTTACTGGAAAACAAGACACATTTAATTCATTAATTTGCAGTGCATGCAAAATTGAATGCCATGAATTTAAGACTTTCTGCTCTGATTTAAGACCTTCATTTGTGAAAATGTGACTTTTTATGACCTGCAGAAACCCTGTGCATTAGAACGTGTTTTGCACATCATAATTTCCATTAATTTATGCCATTTCTGACAGTGCTTTTAATTTAAGTGAGTTCATTTCCTATTTTGGTCAAGTAAGAGTCTTCTGTGTGTTATCAGCATTCGGCGTTTCAGTTTAACTCTGAATCCTGTCTGATTAAATCCTTCAGGGTGCACCGGGGCCTTCGGGGCCCCCCGGAGCAGACGGACTCCGCGGCCCCAAGGTTGGTCTGCTCCAAACATCACCTTTAGCAATTATGCTAATACCTCGACTTGAATCAGGTGGGAATAGCCGTGCTAAGATTACATTTATTCTGCTCCTGGATTTGTGCCCTTATCAAATGGATTATAGAAGTACACTGAACAAAACCATTTAGGTTGCCGGTTTTGTAACAGCATTTCATTTAATATTTCAAGTGATTAGTAGTCTTTTATCAGTCTGTGGAAACAAATGGCTTCTTCTAGCCACGTTATAATGGAGGAGTTAGATGTGTGTGTTTGTGGACGTTTACTCACTGTTGTGTGTGTTCAGGGTAACGCAGGAGAAAAGGGAGACGCAGGTATTCCTGGAGCCGCAGGTCAAAAGGTAAGAGTCTCGTCTTTTGTAGCTAAGACTTTGTGCATGAAGTCACGCAAGTCGTGAGGTTCGCTTTCAGAGCTCTCTGGAAAAGTGAGGTGAAGAGTTTATTCTCAGAGGTTTGGTGAATCTCACAGGGTGAGCGGGGCGAGCCGGGACTTCCAGGCCTTCAGGGAGCCACGGGCCCTCCTGGATTTAAAGGACACAAGGTAATGCTGCCGTCCAATAAAACACCATTTAACACCAGCATGCACATTTTATAATCTTTCTGAATGAGTCTCTTCTGCTCAGCAAGGGTGCATTTACTTGATCAAAAATACAGTAAAAAATAAAATATCATTACAAAACAAAACATAAGTTTTCTCTGTGAATCTCTGTTAAAGTGTAATGTATTTCTGTGATGTGCAGCTGTATTTTCAGCATCATTACTCCAGTCTTCAGTGTCACATGATCTTCAAAAAACAATATAATGCTCTCATAAAACACTGAAAAAACATATTTAATAACATTCAAAGATGAATCAAATTTTCAAAACAATATTTTTTAAAAAACTCTTAAACAACACATTTTACAAAATTAACAAATCAATAAAAAATAAAAATATGAAAGCATTTATTTGAAATAGAATCTTTTGCAACATTATATATACATTTAATGAATCCTTGATCAGTATTAATTTCTCTGACCTCCAAAGCTTTGAGTGGCCGTGTATATTAATTAATTAATTAATTAATTAATTTGCATATGCAAATAAACAGGACTTAATATATAAACTGTTTAAAACGTTTAAAAATATAAACATTAGGGATTATTTGACGTTCAAAAGAACAGCATTTATTAGAAATATAAATCTTTTGAAACAGTGTAATGTCGATTTCAATTAATTTAATGCATCCCATCTGAATAAAAGTATTTAGAAAAATAAAATAAAAATCATACTGACCATAACCAATAGTAATATACAGCCCAATACAGAAATGAAGCTATCCATGGCTTTAGCAACAGATTTGATTCCCAGAGACACACATGCTGATAAAACGTCACTCTGGATAAAAGTGTTTGTCAGGTGAATAATTAAGCACCTGAAAGGTTTGATCTCGATAAAGGATTACAATCCTCTAATGCATCACGCTGCCATACCAAATTAACATAGAATAGATACGATATACCATACCAGCCTAAACCAAACCAGCTAAAAAACAAACCACCTCTCCTCAAACAAAACAATTTTCAATCACAAACAGAGAATTTATATATATATATAAATATATGCATTTTCATACTTTAAATGCAGTATTAAGATGTGTAGAGAAGTGCCGGCGCTGCCACTCCCATAAATCTATTGTCATTTGGATAAACACTCAGCTAAATGACTGCTTGTGTGGAAGATATGCCTGATATACTGGCTTCTCAGATCTTTAAATGCAGTTCTTGACTGATATGCTAAAGAACAGGGTTCTCCTGCTGTGCAGAAGTGGAAATAAGTCTGTGTTTCTCTTTTATTTTCAGGGAGAGAGAGGAGAACTGGGACCCAGAGGCATTCAGGTGGATCCCCAGTCATTTCCTTCACACTTTAAAAACACTTTTGACAAATACTGTCTGTGATTCATCAGAGGTTTGCATTTGGCTTCAACACAAATTCAGATTCGTCTCTGATCTCAAATATAACTCTAACCTAGACGGTAGCCGTAGTGTGAAAACTTTATCACTCTTCACAGTGATTTGTGTCAGTTTTTTGGAAGTTAACATCTGTGATGGGCTCATATCTCATCTCATGTGCAGAGATTAGCAGAAATAAGACATTAGAGGCTGGTTTCTCAGAAAAGTGTAAATGCTGGATCGTATTACTGTGTTTGTTTGAGTGTCTGACCAGCAGCTGCTCAACCAATGGTGTGAGTTTGGGGCGGAGCTATGTGCTTCACTGACCAATGGCAGGCAGGGAGATTGTTTGGGAAATACAAAATATAATAGAAAAAAAAATAAAAAAATAAATAAATAAATGTATTAAAATACATTGGCCTTTTTATACATTTAAAAAATCAAAATGTACAAAATGTAAATATTTACAAAATTACAAAATGTAAAAATATAATCACACAATACTTTTTATTTATCCTCCATATAATACATATAAAAAAAAAAAATCTGTCCATTTATATATATAAAACACTTGTATATATATATATGTATTGTATGTATGTATATATTCCAATATACATATATATACTTTACAAAATCTATCCTCCATACATTTGAATTCATGAAAAATACACAATATAAACACTAAAAAAAAAATAAATATATTCTATACTATACTTTATACTATACGATGTTTTATATATATATATATATATATATATATATGTTTGGTCTCTAGTAGGCTATTCTATCCACATTTACATTTAGCCTTAATGTAGGTTACTGTAAGATTGGAAATGCATTTTCTTGCCTCTGAAACTGAATATTTTAAATTTTCAAACATATATATTCATTGAGTTTCACTGTTTACATCATATATTTAATCATATATTTAGCGTATATTTTGAAATATAATTTGGTCAGAGGAAAAAAAATCATATGGGTTTATGAAAACATGGTTACTGAATCATAGAAATACTAATTATAATAATTACTAATTTCTAGTTATTTTTCTCATGCTTACACTACAAGATCAACCTCCACAGTGTGGTTTGTGTGGTTTAGTGTAGCCGTCTCAGTAGGGTGCACCACCCTAAGTGTAGTTGGCTCAGTGTCTCTCAGTTAAATGGATGTGACACCATCTTCTAAAGGTTATAGGGAGCCGCCTGCTGTTATTGAATGCTAATGATAACCTTTCAGAGTTTGAGACCCCTGCTAACAGAGACCTCCTCCCATTCACAGGGTGAAAAAGGCAGCAAAGGCTTCGCTGGGTTGCCTGGCTTTCCAGTAAGTGTGCAAACTCCCCTCATCCAGCAGGGGGCGCATCTCCTTACAGCACCGCACCACTGCATCTACAGTACAGGGGTATCAGGGCTGCAGGGAGACAAAGCCAATGCATAGCACTCAGAATTGAAGAAGGGAAGTACTAAATCAGGAAATTTTAAATTGGAATTACAGGAAGAGAAATTCATATATTCAGTATATATTCTTACATAATTTAAGGAAGACAGATTCATCATTTCAGGTTCCTTAATACTATATACAGTACAGGTCAAAAGTTTGGAAACATTACTATTTTTAATGTTTTTGAAAGAAGTCTCTTCTGCTCATCAAGCCTGCATTTATTTGATCAAAAATACAGAAAAAACAGTAATATTGTGAAATATTATTACAACTTAAAATAATAGTTTTCTATTTGAATATACTTAAAAAAAATAATTTATTCCTGTGATGCAAAGCTGAATTTTCAGCATCACTACTCCAGCCTTCAGTGTCACATGTAACATCCAGTCTATCACATGATCATTTAGAAATCATTCTAATATTCTGATTTATTATGAGTGTTGGAAACAGTTCTGCTGTCTAATATATTTGATGAATAAAAGGTTAAAAAGAACTACATTTATTCAAAATAAAAATAAAAAATCTAATAATATATATTCTAATAATATATTTTCTTTACTATCACTTTTTATCAATTTAACACATCCTTGCTGAATAAAAGTATTGATTTTATTTAAAAAAAAGAAAGAAAAAAAATTACTGACCCCAAATTACTGACCAGTAGTGTATATTGTTATTACAAAATATTATATTTTAAAAACATAGCTTCGTTTTCTTTTACCTTTTATTCATCAAAGTATCCTAAAAAAGTATCACATGTTCTGAAAAAATATTAAGCAGCAGAACTGTTTCCAACTTTGATAATGAATCATCATATTAGAATGATTTCTAAAGGATCATGTGATAATGATCCTAAAAATTCAGCTTTGCATCGCAGAAATAAATGATAATTTAAAGTATAATAAATTTAAAAAACAATTATTTTAAATTGTAATAATATATCACAATATTACATTTTTTTCTGTATTTTTGATCAAATAAATGCAGGCTTGATGAGCAGAAGAAACTTCTTTCAAAAACATTAAAAATAGTAATGTTTCCAAACTTTTGACCTGTACTGTATATATCTCAACAGTTTATTCTTATAATTCATCATTCAGAAGAATGTTTAGTGATTAGTGTAAGTTTAATAATTAAACTCATTTGTATAGAAAGTAAACTGAACTGCCACATTCAAATACTTTTATCTTGTTGCATCAGAAACTCTGATTTCTGTGAAAAAGCTCGATAAATCCCCAGAAACCTTAGTCACAGACACTGACTCACAGTCACCTTAGTGAGAAAACAATGTGTGTCTCTGTCAGTCACACGCTTGAGCAATATTTAGATGGAATAAAGTCCGGTTTTCGAAATAGAAACAGTTATTGGTCCATGCATACTAGCAAGCAGCATTCATCAACATTACCTAGACACAAATATAACACCGTATGAAGTAACTTTGTGTCAAGAGTAGAAAATGACCACATACAGAATCAAAACAGGACTTTATACTTCTGTTATGATGAAACAGCAATTTGCACACATGAAATACACTGTCATTTGAAGTAAAAACATACATGATACCTATTAGAAATGGGAACAATATTAACATATATACCTAACCCATACAAACATGTATATGTACATACAACACATTTTTAGACACGCCATGTATATCATCTTAAACCTGCTTATACAACACAATGCAACTGATTTTATAGAATATATAACATGTATGTTTTATACTTGTACAGTAATTTATTACAAAAACATAAATAAACACATAGTTTATGTTGTTCTGATAAAGTATAAATAAAATATACACTGTTGCCTTTTGGTTCTCTTGGGCAATATATTATTTCCATATGGGCAAAGACATTTAGGAAGCAATATCTTTTTCAATATATAACTAACTGTTTATGTAGCTTACATCTACAATCAGAGTAGTATCTATCTGGCACAAAAATTGCATACACAGTAAAATGTGACTGAAATCAAGAGTTTTGTAACACTTTGTTTCTACTTGTTGAAAAAAGTCGGTTGTTATTAGGAAAACCCTCAAGTGCTTGCTTGTATGAACTCAGTGAACTGTCCAGCTTCTGTTGACGTGTCTTTACGTGATTCGGTCTGCAAACACATGCAGGGCTTGAGAATCATTTGCTGGGGTTTCCCTGGCTGTGGCTTTGAAGAGCTTTTCTTCCATTCGCTGCTGTGAATACTGAGCCTGTCTGTGTGTTTAATACCAGATTTTATTTTCTGTCTCTCTGACTTTATCATAAAAAGTTTCCTCTTTTTCGTTCCTCCTGATCCAGGGTCAAGTGGGACCCAGAGGCAGCAAAGGAGAGGTGTGTAGAATTACACGGCTCACTCACATTTAAACCATTCCTGCCTATTTACACAAGAAACAAGAGCATCTCCGCCTCATGAAGGAAGGAACATGGGGCGGCAGAGCACTTCTGAGCGCTTTGAAGCATGTCGTCCACAAAGTGTTTACATTTGACAGCTTGACACTTATACGAAGCTGGTTTCGGCGCCGCTTGCCCTGTAAACTAGAGGAAATTCCTATGTATATTTATTATTTTGTGTTCGTGGGCAAATCAGTAGCAGACATATGCAAAACAGTTGCTTCCTTTAAAAGAATGTATTATTTCTCCAGAGAGTTTATGAAATATTTCTTTCTCCACTCTAGACTCAGAATGCCATATTGTGATTACTTTGACAAATATTTTGATTTGTGATTTAGTCTTTGATGTGAAAAACATTTAACATTTCATACTGCTGCTCAACAACAACCATTCAAATCTAATTAATTTTTCAGTCTATTTGAATATGGTGGCATATTATCAGATCAAAAGCTTAAAAAAATTAAATGAAAATTACAAAAGCGCCCTTGGCAACTAACTGAAAAAAAATTATATATATATATATATATATGAATGAAAAAAAAAAAATGAAAATATAAAAATAAAAGCAAATTCTTAATACTATTAAATACTATACTAAAAACTGTATATTATAGATAGATTGATTGACGGATAATTCTGTAACGTTTCGGAAGAATTATGCAAATGCATTCACAAATCATGTCATAAACAAACCACATTTAGAGCAAGCGTGCTTAGAGTATGGATAGTACACTACAGAACAGAGCAGCACACAATGCATTTTAATAATACGTTCATTTAATACGCCCCCTTTTCACAATTCAGTTATCAAGCAAGGCCACATCATTATTTTAATTTAATTAATTGTGTCTCACTTGCATGGAGAATATAAATGCAAGCATGCAGTCGACTTTAAGTGTGCTGTTTGGAATCTACTAGAAAGGTACGCTGGGTGAGACCGGGGTCAAAGGTCCTGACGGAAAGAAGGGAGACATGGGACACATGGGTGTAGTCGGACCGCGTGGATTCTCCGGTCAGGATGGGTTACCAGGGCTTCCCGGCGCTCCGGGCTTTCCAGGGAAGCCTGTGAGTATTCTTACATTTCTCACAACTACACGATAGCAATTACAATTTTTGTTACAGCCACCAGGTCTTTCCTTTCACAAGAAATAAACACGTCATAAAGAAAGTATGGCATTATCTGGGGCAATGTCAGGACGCATCATTTGAGCTTCTTCATGAAAGAAACCACAAGGCCTGTTTAATTGAATTCCTTTTTTATGTTTCTTCCTTTGTTATCTGTGAAGCCTTTAATTTCTTTGAAAGCTGTATGTGTTTTTCATGAAGCGACGCCGTCTAATGAGTGACTCAATATGTGTTTCAGGGTAAGCCTCCCTCAGAGGAGTACTTAATAAAACTCTGTGGGGACATTTTGAGAAGTGAGTATCCGACCTTGTTCAAGGTCATTATTCTCTCGAGAACAAAGAGCCCAAGGACTTTTCCTTTTCCCTTTTTTAATACGAACAAGCCTGATACGCAAAAAGCCGAGAATAGCTTGCGGCGTCCAATTAAAGCTGTTAGATAAAAGCAAAGTTCACTAGAAAGGAGCTTTTGTTACGGAAACTTGCTGAGCTATCAGAGTTTTTACAGTTTGCTTTGAATTAAAGGGGTCATATCGTACATTCTGTTAGCATTTTACTTTTTTTCCCTGTGGTCCGCTTATAAATCTAGTGAGCAGCCTCGCTGCATATTGTCTACAAGTGGCCTAACCATCACAGAGACTTAAAACTGACTGATCTGAAATGCTCTACTGTACTTTGACAGCAACTCCAGAGATGTGTTTTTTTATCATGAGGAGTCAACGATCAATTCCAGTCACATGTTTCTCAATAACCAACCATGTTATAGCCTTGACGTCACTGATGTAGATGTATTATAGTTGATTTGTTTGTTGACACCACAGAAATGAATTAGAAACGCTGGAAACAGAATCGTCACTGACTTCTCTTATCAAAGTAAACTCCAAAAATAATTAATCCAAAGTGAATGTTTAATGGCAAACAAGCTGAAGATTAGCTGATGTATGATGTTATAAATCTAATAAAAATAAAAACACCAACATACTTATTGAGAAAACAGGCCTCTACATATTTTCATGCAAAAAAAAAAAAAAACCAAAAAAAACCAAAAAAAAAAACAAACAACACTATCCTCCTTATAAGAACAAACACTAACAACACAACAACAACAACAACCATTACTCCTCACAAAAAAAATTATGAATATGACAACAAATTATCAAGTAATAAAGACTTCTATTTAACACAGTTTCTTCCACAATACCAAACTAAAACATCAAAACTCTTACACCACATACCCAGCTCCAAATGTTTAAAACATTTTAATGCTTGCATCACATACCCAGCTCCAAATGTTTAGCTGTTCTAACAGAGTAAACTTGCTCGGTAGTGCACCCGGTACAGCATTACACTTGTGCCTCCCATGAAATACGAGTCTTGATAAAACAGCTCAAAAGCTTTTATTTTTTTATTTAAAATGTTTTTATCTCATGTTGGCTCTAGTAAACGCTATGGGTTAGGTTTAGCATAGGTTTTATGCTATTTTCAAATGTGACAGAACAATAACCTTTTAGCGACACGCACCAGACTTTTAATTTTTCAAACTGCTGCCATACATACAATGACCATCGCAATAAAACGTTACCAGATTCACTTTTATCTGTTTTTGGATAAAACAAACGTGTTTTTAGCACCACTCACTAGATGTTTCACTTTGTTGCAAAATGTGCAGGAAGCGACAAAATATGATTTATTTATTTATTTATTTTTTACATTAAGTGAACTAATTTTTAATGATGTTTCAATATTGCCTAAATTATATTTTACCACCAACTTTTCTGTTGCTTTGTCTACCATTTTGCATTTATTTTTACTTCACTTGACTCCTGGAACGCAGCAATATTAGTCACATTTCTTTTTTTTGCCACAAAACAGTCTCATGAGTTTATGACCATTATCTTCCCCTTTTTCAACTCTTAGAATTAAACTGGACATGTTTTGGAATTGCTTCATTGATATGTAAATGCAGTTGTATATTCATTAATTTGATGCCAAACATTAATGCAACATAATAAGTGATAGACTCTTTCTTCCACATTACGATGTATAATGGAGAGAAATGTACAAGCAAGAAATAAAAAATGTATATATAAAAAAGAAGGGTGTTGTTCTGTCTGCCAGTCATTGACTGGATGGAGGAAGATCTACTGTAAATGCATGCTTGGAGAACTCCTGCATACATCACCAGAGAGTGTGTTGTTTAAATAGAAGATTGTGATTTGGATTAAAATTTTGATTGCATTTAAATACATGGATGAATCACTTATAGTGCAATAGGATGCATATGAAAATAGATTGGGTGTTTTTATATTACAGTGAGGGTCAAGGAAATGTAGATTTCTCATCATATGGCCCCTTGCACATCCACCAGTGTTCGGTAATCTCCACTGTAATGCCTCTCTATCAGATCAGCTGCCACGGCTACTGCAGACGATGACCCCTCAGCGCTGTGAACCCTGTGAGACCATTAAAGGACCCCCGGGACCCCCTGGAGCTCCAGGGCCTAAAGGGTCCAGCGGGCCCCAGGGATATCCTGGCAGACACGGCGCTCAGGGCTACCCGGGGCCCCCGGGCATCCAAGGACCTCCAGGAGTAAAAGGTAACAGAGATGTCAGGCTGTAACACTTCCAGATTATGTAAATGGATTTGGCTTTGGGTTTGTATTTTAATTGCATAACATGCTTGACTCTCTTGTAGGGGACACAGGCCCACGGGGGTTTAAGGGCAATAAAGGAGAGAGCAGACCAGGATACCCAGGGCCTCCTGGAGACACAGGTACAACGACATTTCTATATTATTAATCCTCATAACACATTCAGGTCCATTTTGATCCAAAATAGATAAATAATAATAAAAAAATAGTTTTTAGTAAGGGAATGAAACTACCCTTTTCAGAATTAGTTTGTTTATTTGTTTGTTTTTTACAAGAGATGTAGCCAAAAAAAAAAAAAAAAAAAAAAAAAACCATTGTGGCATGAAATTTTGACATTTATTTACTTTTTGGCAAGAAATGCATTTGTAGGTTTCAAAATTTGGACAGTTTTTGTGCAATTATAAGTCATAAATTCAAAGGAACTTAATTAAATTCCAAACATTCCAATACTGATATGACATATCTAATGAGACATACTGTATACAATTTCAAAGAATTTCTCTCTTTTTTTGTAATTAAATAAATGAAGTAATAACATGGTCACATTCAAAACTATTTTTTCCCCACATTCACTCATTAATAAGAAGTTACTATATCAGAACAGAAATTAAATACTTAAATATTACATTATAACTGTTTTATAAAATAATGATTCTTCTGGTCCAAACAGACTTAAAATGCGAAAATAGTAAACAGATATTAAATGCACTGTAAGGGTTAATTTATTGGCTGATGTGCAGTGGTGTATAAAGTACCTGAAAGTCATACTCAAGTAAAAGTACAGATATCTTACCAGAAAATGGCTTAGGTAGATATTGAAGTCACCGTTTAGAATATTATTTGAGTAAAAGGCTTAAAGTATGTGATATTTATTGTACTTAAAGAGCAGGTCATATAGTATTTGAAAGTGTCCTAATATTGTGTTGGAGTCCCCTACATCAGGTTTAAATGCATCTAAGGTCAGAAAACATTGTAATTTTCTCAAAATATACATTTAATATTATAGTCATTTGTCATTCGGAGCAAACCCCTCCCTTCCTCAAGCCTACTCTGCTCTGATTGGTCAGCTGGCCAACCCTGTTGTGATTGGCTCAGAGAGGAGTCATTGAGACAGTTAGCCAGCGCTACCATTGACAAAACACCTTTTCATAAAACAGTAATATAGTGCTCCAATCCATTCTTATAATAATGACATAAACTACAAAAACACTTATGCAAGTGAATCGTGCCAACAGCTAAAGTAAATCTGAACAAATTAAAACAGGATATGTTAGCCGAGTGCTAAAGTGACTAACTGATGAACAACATCAGTCTACAATAATCTACACATTTTTAGAAAATAGTGGGTTCACAGTGAATTATCAGAACTACTTCAGTAAGTAATATTATGCTTCACCTGGAAACCTAAAGCTGCACTAGGTATACATCACATACAGTATTACCACAAAAACCTTTTTGAGCACTGAATTGAAAATGTACACAATGTATCAATCATATTTACAGGTTGTGGTTCGGAGAGCTTGTTAGTCCAAATTAAGAAGATTAGAAGCCAACGAAGATAAAAGATTAGAGAAGCAGTCCTTGATAAAATGACATGCACAAAATAAAAGGTTAGAATTGTATTTCTGTGGTATCCCTGAACACCGCGTCTTCTTAAACATGATGTAAACACACTAATAGCGGGAGTGTTTGTGGGCAGGTCAGACTCTGTTAGTATTTCGCGGGGAGGCGGGGATTATGCAAATGTATTCCCCAGTGACGTATAACCGTAACAGGCAAAAGATTCGAAAACATGATGACTCGTTAAGGCGATTCAGAACCGACTCTTTCTTTTATCTTTATTTATCATGCGCTTTTTTGATTAACAACTTAGCAAGTTGTTTTCATTTAAGGATAGCTACATTATAAACTGAAAAAGAGATATTTTTAAAAAACCCATATGACCTGCTTTGTAAGTATGAAAAGTATTTTTTAAATCTTAAATCTACTTAAGTATTGAAAGTAAAAGTACAAGTAAATGCAAAATGGAAACGCAGCATATATATATATATATATATATATATATATATATATATATATATATACATATATGGTTATACACAGCAAGAGTAGCAAGATTGTGTTCAGTTTTAACTATTTCTTCCATATTGTATTTTTAGGAAGAATAAGAAGCACTTCATCCAGTACTTAGTGTCTTTTATTCCAACATAAGAAAACATTTCTGGAATCTGCCTCTGAAATAGCATTTAGCCTACAGTATACTGTATTTCAGCGGGGATATGGATGAATTTAACCTGCAGTTATAGATGCATAAATAGGCTTAATGTTTTGTTTTTAACGTTGAATATATTTGAAATAATTTAAAACATGAAAAAAAAAATGTGAAATTAAAATCCACAGTAGGTGACAGCAAGTGAATGTTAATGAGTGAGTCATTGAGATTTAACAGATTCATTCAAACAACTGATTCATTCAGAAACAAAGTATTTAACCATGCTAATGAGTGAATCACTGAATCATTTATTCAACCGATTCGTTCAAAAAGCTGATTCATTAAATAAGTAAACACCGTTTATTGCTCAGAGATGCAAAACAGTGCTGTGATCTTTGTTTGGAACTATTTTCGTTAGCAAAATTGAGCAAAAACAAGCAATATTATGTCTAAAATGTAAGTCACTTATTGCTTTACTGAACTTGTATAAAATAATTATTAAATGTGTTCATGCATCTGCAGAAAAATGGTACTCTTTGTGTGATATGGATTAAGTTAACTAGGCATACATTAAATTATATAAATATCAAAATCATACAGACGAATTTTTGCTGTCTACAATTTAGAGTGACTGGAATTTAGAGTTTTAATAGACTAATAAAACGAATCAATTTGCATTGCACTCTGTGTGAGATTTGGTGATATAGCCTACTTGATAAAGTCAGATTGCACATCATTACAACAGCACTTACCATGTTATCACAGATGATGCTGTATATCGCACACCCCAGCCTCGACTTGAGTGGAAAATGAAACCATCCATGGTTGTGCGCGACATGCACTTGTTTGCACATGAGCAAAAGTGTTTTTATGAGTCTAACTTGCAAAGACCAGACCACTGATTCGTAAAAAAACCCTGCTTTCCTGAAGTCTGTGTTCTTCTGACTATTTTGTAGTAGGTAACGAATATACTTCGGGGAAATGTATTGAAGTAAAAGTAGACATTTTAATTAGGAAATGTAGTGGGGAAGTCGTGGCCTAATGGTTAGAGAGTTTGACTCCTAGCCCTAAGGTTGTGGGTTCGAGTCTCAGGCCAGCAATACCACGACTGAGGTGTCCTTGAGCAAGGGACACTGACCCCCCAAACTGCTCCCGGCACCGCAGCATAAATGATACACACCTGCTCCGGGTGTGTTTTCACGGTTGGTGTGTGTGTGTTTTGTGTGTGTGTGTTCACTGCAAAAGTTGGCTGAGATATAAAAACTCAAGGTTAAATGCAAAGCACGAATTCTGAGTATGGGTCACCATACTTGGCTGTATGTCACGTCACGTCACTTTCTTTTTTTTAGTGGAGTAAAAGTAAAAGTTGGCTGAGATATAAAAACTCAAGTAGTTACAAGATACTCCCAAAAAATACTTAAATACTCTGACAAAGTATTTGTACTTTGTTACATTACACCACTGCTGATCTGTGGTTTGACAGATGTAAATGCACAGATGTATACGCAGCGTTTGGAATGGAATCTTGTGTAACTGTCAGATTGTGTGTTCCCTCAACACCAACAGGGATCCAGGGTCCTCGCGGCAGTGATGGCATTGGTATTCTGGGTCCTCCGGGAATCCCGGGTAAATCCGGGGCTCCGGGCATCCCAGGGACGCAAGGTCCTCCAGGGCCGGCCGGCGTGTGCGACATGTCCATCTGCTACCAATCCTATAACCTCAGGGATGAGCGCAGGGCCTGATTTCTAACACACCCAACACACGCAAACAAACAAACACATGGGCTCAGCTCTCAGACTGCCAGAAGCGCCGCAGCAAATCCAGAGGAATTTACTCACATGGCTTTGGACGTTGTCTGTGCATTGCTATGGTGCAATGAAACATCAGGGGCCTGTAGATGAATGATGTGAAACTTAAAGACGTGAAACCTGTCTTCCAGTGCATGAAGAGTTGGTGCGTAACACCATTAATGCAAGGGTGCATGCATAAGGTCCTTTGCATAGTAATACTACAAGCATATTAATGTGGATAGATGTTAATGTGTCATAAACATTAATATTTATCACCATTACTTATGAATATTAATTATTAATGAACTATTTTGCTGTCAAACAAGCAACCTTTGCTACATGATATGAGATACAATAATATACGCATTAGTTTGTATGTGGTTTGGTACTAATTAAGATTAAGAATAAATGGATTCATTACTTCAGGGACATACATAAAAGGGAAAAGCTTAATGTTTCTGTTTGTTTTGGGCAAAAAGACAACCTAAGTTTGGATTTCCCCAGTACTTGGCTGAGAATCTTGGATTGGACAGCCTTCTAAGACACAACAGCCATCATATTTTCATATTTAATTGAATTACTAAATGTGCTTTAAATTGCTGGCTAGGTTGATTTAATAAATTGCTATTGTTTTTGCATTATTTACATACTTATGTACTTTTTATTTCTTGCACTGCCTGAAGGGAAGGTAAATTCACACTAACCTCATTAAACATAATCCCATTAAATAAAAGGAGCACAAAGCATTATAATAAAAACTATTCAGTTTTTGTGCGTTCATGAACTCATAATGGATTTTATTCTTCTCTCTTGGCAGTAAAGTATTTAAGCTGTATAAGGTACGAGATAAAAATCTGAAAGATGTAATTATTTTAAATATTGTTTTTGTGAATCCATACAAAATGCTTGTTATATTATCTTCTAATGAAATCTTGGATAAACTGATATCACATTTTTCTTCTATAATCTTTTACTCTGATGTTCAATTCTAATCTGTTATTTTAATCACTCATTGTATTTTCATTTAGTTTCGTATAACTTTTCTTTTTTTTATATGTATAAATCTCTGGGAAATTTTTAAGACATGAGTAATTTACCTTTTAGAGCTCTAGTATTTGCTAAGAATGATTTTGTTGAAATAAAAGGTAATGAACACCCTGTGGTTGGTCTGTGGTTTCATGACAGCGATCATGCATGTTGTCTAGGCTTCAAACGCACGTCCAGTCTTGAGAAAATTCTGAAGTCACATAAAAAGGAAGTAATTTCAAGACTATGATTCAGATTTTTGCAGCTGTAGACTGACACACATCCTCTGCTGCTGCTCCACCTCACAAGACTGCAGTTTCTATTAATAAACCAGCCAGACGAGCTGTGAACAGCACTTTGGGGTAAGTTTACAAATTTCTACTAACTTCTAATCATTTGTGACCCTGGACCACAAAATATTTTTTTTGGATATTGAGATTTAAACATCATCTGACAGCTGAATAAATAAGCTTTCCATTGAATTATGGTTTGTCATGATAGGACAATATTTGAAAATCTGGAATCTGAGGGTACAAATAAATAAATAAATAAATAAATAAAATAAAAACATGAGAAAATCGTCTTTAAAGTTGTCCAAATGAAGTTCTTAGTAATGCATATTACTAATCAAAAATTAAGTTTTGATATATTTACGGTAGGACATTTACAAAATATCTTCATGGAACATGATCTTTACTTAATATCCTAATGATTTTTGTCATAAAAGAAAAAATGATTATTTTGACCCATACAATGTATTGTTGGCTATGGTAACACTTTATTTTGATCATCCACTTTAGACATTCTACTAACAGTAAGTAACTTTGTATCTACATGTCAACTAGCAGTCATTAGAATATTAGTAGACTTTCTGCTTAATATCTTCTAACAATTTATTTTGATGGGTCCACAACATATTGACTATGAGAAATTTTGCAAGTACAGTATATGTCAACTTATTCTACTAACCCTAAACCTCACCTAATAATCTACTCTGAGAGTTAATAGACATGTAGTTGCAAATTAATAAGAATTAGTTGACATTTAGTTGCAAAGTTATTTATATGTTATATGCACCATGGTCATGTTTATCCAGTCTTTAATTCTAATAAACTCACTCAACCCCACAGGTTGTTGGTAACCACCAAGATGGAAACGCCCAACACAACGCCGGACTTTTATGAAGACTATTCTCCGATGACCAGCAGAAACGTTCAGTGCAACACCATCAACATCAACAACTTCATCCAACATTTTCTTCCACCCTTCTACTACGTCATCTTCATCGCCAGCGTACTGGGCAACGGAGTGGTTCTGCTCGTCCTCTACAAGTTTGAAAAGCTCAACACGGTCACAAATATATTCCTCATCAACCTGGTGGCCTCCAACCTCATCGTCACCCTCACGCTCCCGTTTCAAGCCGTTCACCACTCGGACCAGTGGATCTTCGGAGAAGCTCTTTGTAAGCTGGTGAACGGCGCAGACTATCTGGGCTTCTACAGCTCCATCCTCTTCCTCACCCTCATGACGTTCGACCGATATCTGGCCGTGGTGCATTGCGTTGTCGCCAACAAACGACGCAGAAGCTGCTACGCTATCGTGCTGTCTGCAGTCGTCTGGATCATTAGTGTCCTCACTAGCCTCGAACCCTTCATCTATTTCACCGTTGAAGAGTATTCGATTGAAGGACTGGTGTGTGAAGACTCCAGCGATGCTCAGTGGAAGGTCTTCAGTCTCTATAAGCAGTTTGTGTTGTTTTTTATCCTGCCGTTGATTGTATTCGTCTACTGCTACTTCAGGATAACGCTGACCGTCCTGGCCACGCGGATGGTAGGCAAACATCGCACCGTGTGGCTCATATTCATCATCGTCCTGATGTTTTTCGTATTATGGAGCCCGTACAACATCATCACGATGATCTATGAGAATCGGGATCCGAAACAGTGTTATAGCTGGCTTCTGTATGCACAGTACGTCACTAGAAACATTGCACTCTTGTATTTCTGCATTAACCCTTTATTTTACACCTTTCTGGGAAGGAAGTTTCAGAATCATGTACGAGGAGTGTTAGTGAGCCAGGTCCCGTGTTTATCGGATCGGCTCAGCATCAGCGCAAGTAGCAAAACGCTAGCGTAAGACTGAATGATAGTTCTATACGGGTGTGTAAAAAGGCTGCATTACAGTGAGTGTGTTGTAGAATAAAAGCAGGAATAGTCTGAAAGCACATTTATTTAGAGAAAAAGTGCAATAAACTAGCAAAGGAGTTGTTGCTGAAGTTGATGTATATACAGTATAATAAACCAATGTGATTTCATTGATATTCATAAAGATGTGTGTGTTTCACTTATTTACCAATTTACTTGTGTGTGTGTGTGTGTGTGATTCAGGGTTATTATAGTCAACTAAAACTATAACATTTTATTTTAGCTAGTTGCCAAGGCAACATTCTCTAATTTGATGTGCAGTGCTAAACTATACCTAAAGCTAAAACTGAAATAAAAAAAGAATATAAACTATATAGACCAAAAAAAAAATACAAAATTAATAAAAATAAAAATAAAATAAAAACTCAACCAACCAATCAATAAACAATCACAAAAGCTTAAAGTATATATTAATAATAATAATAATAATAAAGGAATAAAAATCACAAAACTATAAAATTACTTAAGCTTTAAAAATTAAAATGAAAAGTAAAAAAACTAATAAAATCTATTATAGTATCCCAGTGATACTTAAATAACACTGGAGTGAGTAGTTTGAACAATTAATGCCGCATTAAAACGTTAACTGCATTAAAATGATTTCTAAAACAGTTGAATCTAAAAGAACGCAGACAGGGTCTTGTGATCTTATTTTAACTGGACATACAAGCCTTGTCATTTGTCAGCCGTATATGTGATCAATGTCTCACTTATTAAAAGTAACCATTATAAAATTGATTGTTATTCCTCTTGAGGCTTAAATTTCTGTGAAGTCCTTCTTTGGAAGAGAGCACTGCAGTGAAGATGTATTTTTGTGGGCCAGTCTGTTTGCATCATGCTGGTTCCTGCAACAAAAACCCAATATTTTCCATTAGCTTTGGATTACTGCAGAAAATATCTGTGATCAACAAAAGTTTATGATTACTACACATTTTGTTCATTATGATAATATTCAGAAATTAACACAATTTTCAGAACACAGTTGGCAGACATAAAAAAGCTAAATTAAGGGAATAAACCAACACTAACAAAAAACCAAAAAATAAATAATAAAAAAAAAATAACAAAACACATACTTTCAATGCAAAACAAGTACTACACTTGTTAGAGTAATAAAAGAGTAATAATAAAAGAGTAATAAAAGTAAAATGTCATAGAATTAAACATGAAAATATCTATTTTGTCATAGAATTAAACATGAAAATATCTTGAGCTTGTGTATTTCAGGCACTGATCTAAAAATCTATTCAACAAACCCATTATCTTCTGAAGACTGACCCGGAAGTGCAAAAATAATAACTTGTCTCTAGGATTTGGCCTAAAACACACATCGTCCATTCACACAGAACTCATTTAAACCATGTATCTTTTACCGTCACACGTCTTTTGTAGCACCTTCATGACAAAGTGTTCAAGAAATGTGCTCAACTTTTAAAAAAATATTGAGATGTGTTTTTTATATTCCATACAGCGCAGAATCTGTTGAATGCATGTTTCAAGGCTGAGTTTTGTATGAACGCTGTACAGCCCACACATGTATTTTAAATCATAAATACATGCTAAGCATTTCAAGGAAATTATAACTACTAAATAATACTACATAGTGAAATAAAGTCAACCTACTGTATGAATTTCATCAATTCTGTGATCCAAATCCATATTGTAAAGCTTCAAATACTCTGGTTTATATGCAGTCCACATTTATAATGTATGTATTCATGTTTTCAAAAAAAAAAAAGTCCTAGAGACATGCTGTGTGATTATTAATTTGTTAATGGATCAAAAATTATTTTCTCAGTTGGTTTGGAGAGTTTGTAGGATCCATCTTTCATCAAGGCGGAGTGAAAAGATGTGCATTAATACTGAATAATGGTAGCATGTCTTTCATATGATTTAGCCATGAATCCTGCTTCATGTGTTACTACACAGCTTGAACGGCATCAACTTTATGTGGTTTTTCCTGTAGCGAATCAGACAATTTATGTTTTGACCAGAACATTGTAGGAGACGAATTCCACAAAGAGGCCCAAGACAACATGCGCCAGCCAGCCTGTAGTAAACCTAACCATCCAACTAGCAGCTTTGACCAG
This sequence comes from Cyprinus carpio, assembly GCF_018340385.1. Taxonomy (NCBI): domain Eukaryota; kingdom Metazoa; phylum Chordata; class Actinopteri; order Cypriniformes; family Cyprinidae; genus Cyprinus; species Cyprinus carpio. The sequence continues at coordinate 298,703 of NC_056620.1, forward strand.
CTTGCAACATTAATGCAAAATAACACTTATTGATAATCCCAACTCAGGAATGAGATCCCCAACTAGCAGACAAAGAACCAAGATTGATGGTCAAAGAGACACACAGCATGACCATCACATGTAAATCCATGAAAGAAATTATGAGTTAAAGACTTCCTCGGGTTGACTTCCACACCTAGCAGACAAAGACCAGACTGAGATTCCTTCTTAACCCTTTTGACCTTTGTTCCTCAAGAACACCTCCTCACGTGCACAGAACGGCACAGAGACTGCCTTTACACATATACAGTTTTATGTGAAAGTTTGGGAACCCCTTGCAGAATCTGTGAAAATGCGAATAATTTTAACAAAATAAGAGAGATCACACAAAATGCATGTTATTTTTTATTTAGTACTGTCCTGAGTAAGATATTTTACATAAAAATGTTTACAAATAATCTACAAGACAAAACAATCGCTGAAATTATTAAAATAACCCTCTTCAAAAGTTTGTGAACCCTTGGTTCTTAATACTGTGTGTGGTTACCTGATGATCCACGACTGTTTTTATGTTTTGTGATGATTGTTAATGAGTCCCTTGTTTGTCCTGAACAGTTAAACTGAGCTCTGTTCTTCAGAAAAATCCTCCATGTCCTGCAGATTCTTCAGTTTTCAAGCATCTTTTGCATATTTGAACCCTTTCCAGCAGTGACTGTATGATTTTGAGATCCATCTTTTCACACTGAGGACAGTTGAGGGACTCAAACACAACTATTAAAAAAAGTTCAAACATTCACTGATGCTCCAGAAGGAAACAAGATGCATGAAAATCCGGGGGTGAAAACTTTTTTGAATTTGAAGATCAAGGTAAATTGTACTTAATTTGTCTTCTGGGAAACATGCAAGTATCATCTGTAAAAAAAATATATATATACAGTATATATTTTAACAAAATAAGAAAAAAGTGGACATCTTCATCCTGTTCAAAAGTTTTCAGCCCCTCCCCCGGATTTGCATAATGCAACCCCTGGTACTGGGAAATAGTTCGCTGATAACAAATTTACAACAAAACACTCCAAATCACTAAGTACTCTCGTTAAATCACCTCAGTGTAAAGTAATTCAATTGGCTTGAAAGCAAAAACACGGGACACAGTGTTGCACTTGAGTGATAAAAAACCCCGTGGAACTAAGGTTCAACAAAACAGTTCAAGTCCTCATAAGGAAGTTAAAATAGCATGACTGCATCAACAAATGCATTTTTATATCACTTTTGCATTTGCTAACACTAACGGGTAGGTTTAGGGCTGGGTTTGGTGTAGGAGGTATTTCCAAACTGATAGAGACTGGGTTGTACTAATAAGATAACATGTTGATTCATGTATTGGGAGGAGACAATGTCTAACTGGTCAAGACACCATTTGGGATGTGTCCAACAGCCAAGTTTAAAAACTCAGGACACCATCAAACTTTATCCAAAGATTTATCCAATAAAGTCTTATTTATATTGAAAAGATCAGTATCGTGTTTTGTGCTTACAAGTTAATGTCTTAAACTGCCGACCTTGTTACTGTGCTAATAAATAGTGTTTTCACTATACTTTGGATATTAATATCCATTGCAGAGTTGATGTTGTACGGCCCATTCATTGAATCGCTGGCTGATTCAGTTGATCAGCCATAAAACAATGATTCTGTCTAAATTCCCTATAAAACATAAATAATTCCCTTTGAGCTGGATTGACCTGGTTCTCTTACATTCCTTCTGACCCATTAGAATTCGAGGTTTGTAATCATGAGAACAAACTGATTAAATGAAGTCATCGTCCTCAAGGCCAAGACTCAAACCACACTCCCATGATGCATTTGTATGTCTGAGATCCGTGTCTGTTCTCAAGTCAGCTGCTTTTACAAATGGTGTATTAAATTTGAAAGCATAATAAATTGCTTTCAACAACTCATCCAATTTAGATATTTATGTTTGCTTTATTTTATGTATGCATTTATTTGACATTGGAGTTTTGTTGCAGTTTTTTTTTTCCTCTGTATCACTGAGATACTATTACAGGTTTTATAGATTTTTTTTATACATTTTCCATTTTCGTTTTAATTTGTGTTAAAGTTTTAGCATTTTATTTGCCATTTTCATTACCTTATATTCATATATATATATATAAATTCCCTAAAAATATCGTTTTTATTACTTAAAAAAATATAGTATGAATATATAAAATCAAGAAAATTTCCCTTAGCATATATATAGATTATATATATATATATATATATTCAGGCTTTTTTTTGAAACCTTTATTTTATCAAAGTTATTGTATGTTTTTGTGTAAATGCATGTGTGTGTGTGTGTGTGTGTGTGTGCATACGTGTGTATATATATATTATATATATATATATATAATATATACATACATATACATATACCCCCCCACAAACAAATAAATAAGTAAATAAATAAAACATTCTTTTATTGTTTTGATAAATACTGTATCTGTATTATAAAATTTATGCATTATGTCAATACTAACATTTAAATAATTTCTATATCAGATTTGCATAAAAACCACCAAAATGTTTAGTATTCTGTATATTTAGAACACATTAATTTCATGGCAGGTGTTAAATGAAAACCACTGTAAATATGACCCAAACTAAGTGCAAGCACATCCCTCATCCAGTGGCACTTGTAATGCAGTGGCTGTGCAGAAGCAATAATGCGATTAGTGCTGGACTCCTCAGGGGCCTCCCACCGACAGCGCTGCTCTGTGTGATTGCATACGGGCCCCCGAGGAGCTTTCGCCTGTTTGTCCAGATCCTCCCCACTTAACGGGAGAGCGTCAGCATGCTGGGAATGCAGCGGAAAGCAGAAGATCAGGGTGAGGCACTGGTCAGAAAAGTGAAGTTTGGGTTAATGACTCATAGTCATGTCCTGTATGAGGCTTCTTCACTGGGAATCAGTGGAGGGTGGGGAACCACGAGCCACCCTTCCAGAAAAACATTTATAAATACTCTTTTCCCCACCAAAGTGTCTCCACTAAAACAGGGCAAATTGAGCCGTTAGTCATATTTTTATGGGCCTAAAAATCAAACTGCAATGGTGAGGCTATTCAACTCTCAGTAAATAAATACTGAGATGCTTCCTCTCTTCATTCCTCCCAGCTTTGTCAGCTGTCTTCTTCAGCACATCTGAAACACACTCCATTCTTTTCTTTGAAACCCAAGGTCTCTTTGCCTTCCTCTTCCAAATTCCTCAAAGAAATCTGGCCTAACCGCCCTCAGATTTCTCAATCAGTTTCCTGCATGCAGTCACACACTTCACTAAAACCACGACAGAATTGTTCCCTTTTCCTCAGAAATTGCATCCTCCTTTATAGTTTTGCAAAATGATATATTGGCAATGTGCATGATAAACATATTCTGATCTGAGTATTTGTGTTGTACTCATTACATAAACTCATTACACTGACGAGGGCATTTTCTTCATCAGGGTGTTAGGGAAAAGCACCATCAAAGTATGAAAGGGAGGGGTTTTTTCCTATCACATTCAACTACACTGTTATGCTTGCTTTTACTGTTCTAGACGCTTTGTTTTGCTGCTGGATATACAGTCCAATCAGCGTCGAGTCACGTTTTGGAGTACTGCCCCTTTTTTAGGTGATTTCGCTCTGGCCGAGAATCACCCAGACAAGGATTTTTTTGTTTTTTTCGAACTGCAGGCACTGCAATGCAATCTCAAGAGTTCCGGGAGGGCTAGCATCATACTTAACCTTAAATTGTGCAGCAATTGGTGGGAATGAACAGACCTCTATTAATATGAAATATGAAGTCAGGACTAGTTGGATTGTAATGGAGGTAAAGACGATTTGTGTTTTGCTCTGATTAATAATTCTGAATGGATGTATTTATTTAGAGTCAGGTTAAGGCGGTATAGTGTTCTGTTGGCATCTCTGTGTGGTCCTGTTTGACATTGCAGCTTGACTTTATTAAAAATGCTTTAAACAAATGTGACATCCCCCCCCCAATAACTATATAACCCTATAAAAGCCGGTGCAGCAAAATAAGCAGCAATTTCACAATGATTATAAAGTCTGTGTGCTACACTACATTCTTTAATTATTAAACAAAGTAATTAGAACAACATCAGTCTACAATAATCAACACATTCTAGGAAACAGTGGGTTCACAGCGAATTATCAGAACTACTTCAGTAATAATATTGTGCTTCACCTGGAAACCTAAAGCTGCACTAGGTATACATCACATATTAGCACAAAAACCTTTTTGAGCACTTAATTGAAAATGTACACAATGTATCGATCATATTTACAGGTCATGGTTCAGAGAGCTTGTTAGTCCAAATTAAGAAGATTAGAAGCCAACGAAGATAAAAGATTAGAAAAGCAGTCCTTGATAAAATGACATGCACAAAACAAAAGGTTAGAATTGTATTTCTGTGGTATACTTGAGCACAGCGTCTTCTTAAACATGATGTAAACACACTAATAGCGGAAGTGTTTGTTGGCAGGTCAGACTCTGTTCGTATTTCGCGGGGAGGCGGGGATTATGCAAATGTATTCCCCAGTGATGTATACGTAAGTGACGCAGGCAAAAGATTCGAAAACATGACGACTCGTTACGGCGATTCAGAACCGACTCTCTCTTTTGAGAGACAAAATCTTTATTTATCATGCACTTTTTTGATTAACAACTTTGCAGATTGTTTTCATTTAAGGAAAGCTACATTATAAACTGCAAAAGAGATATTTTTTCAAAAACCCATATGACCGTTGTTATACTAAGATAAACAACCACCACTGACACTGACCATGTAGAAAATCCCTACCTACCGAATTTTCCACCAGCCACCACTGACACTGACCATGTAGAAAATCTATGTTGACAGGCAAAAATAAATAGTAATAAAATACAAAACAAATGAGATAAATATAAATATAGATATAGATATAAAGATAAATATAAGGTAAATATAAATAAATATGAAGAAAAAATAAAATAATAAAATACATATCACATATTGGAATAAAATAAAATGTATACAATTTATATATAAATAAAATAAAAGAAATCTATAAATCAATACAAAAATAATAAAATAAATGAATAAATGTATACATGTAATAAAAGGAAAGAAAGAAAGAAAGAAAGAAAGAAATGTGTGATGTCTAAAATCATTTTATTAGCACATCATGTCTTTTTCATATATACTGTAGAACTGTTTTCAAAAAAATCAGTAACATTTAATTTGGTAAATTTGTCCATATACCTGTTGTTGCTTCTGGGTCTTTGTAGGTCCTTTGTATGGACCTTAAAACACACACACACACACACACACACACACACACACACACACACACACACACACACACACACACACACACACACACTTGTTGGTAATTGTCATAATGACTTCCAGTGATTATAACAGTCATTACGATGCCAAAATGAATTCCAATGATGTCATAATGCTCTTCATAATGCCATAACTGCCATTATGATATCATAATGACTTCCAACAATTATTAAAAATGATAAATTACAGCTCCAGATTGGTACTCATTAATGAAATGACACATTCAATACAAATTGCATGAAAATATCTGGAGACGGCTTCATCTGTAAATATGCAAACTCCTTCACTGGTGGTGAAAGCTTTATGTGTTTTATTATCATGGGGTATGTCTTTCATAATATGCTGCCAGTGGACCCAACGGCCTTCTGGGACTCCCTGTCCTAGTCCTAGGTGATTGGACCTACCAGCTGCTCCTCGTCAATGTCAAGAGGAACCAGTATTTAAGAAGATCAAGAGCGCAGGGCTGTGAGATGTTCCTTCTTCCATGAGTGTGTTGACATGTTGCCAGTCCTAGAGTGTTGGTGTGTCTTAAGTAGAGATGGGCAGATGAAGCCTTGTGAAGCTTTTGAGGCTTTTTCCTGATTGCACCAAAAAAATAAAAATATCCAAAGCCTCAAAAGACAGACCTTATCAGTAACATCTAGTGGTCAGCTGCAATTGTAGCAGGCACTTTCAAATGATTCACACATCTTGATGATTCCAGTATTAACACAAGCAATACTCAGCAACAGCAGCTGTGTCTTCATTCTGAAAATCATTGTCCACACATGAATGTGTCACTATGAAGCAGGGAGGGAACAGCAAGCAATTTATTTTGAAATTGTTTGCTTTGAGATCTTTTTTTGCACTGTATATATGTCATTATTTGTTTATTGTAAATACATTTACTGGCATCTTACTTTGTGTACTGAGTGCTGGGACTGAGAACGATTCAAACCTTTACTTTAGAACGTTACTTCCCTTTTGCTTCTAGAAATCTAACTGGGAACGTAACATCAGGCTTGGTCATAGAAAACACTGTGAGGAGTTTCTTAGACAGAGAGGGAGACAGTAACGCCACTCTTCCCGTCAAGAGAGAAGCGAGGATCTGACATTAATTGAACATTTCTTTGAAAGGCACTTCCAATTACCAGCCGTGTGCTTTTGTGAGTCAGAAGCCTGATGTGCCCACAACAGATAAAAAGAGGCCAGAAGGGCCAAGAAACCAATACATTTAATAAGCAAGTACAAAAAATATTCAAGGACAGGATCCACAACATACAACGTTGAAACAAAATGCATAGTCATACACAACCAAAGCACACTGACTAACTAATTACATTAGTAAACTAAGACAAAGTTTTGTAGCTTTCCAATAAAACACACTGTATTATGAAACTACCAACCAATTCTTCCAGCCATCATTTGCATTCCTCCAGACGTCTATATCAAAAGAAAAATTGAAGAAAAAAAGCTAAAACAAGCAGTCTAATGTTCCTCTGGTGTGTTCTATTATTAATGTAGTACATTACGTTTTTTTTTTCTTAATTATGGGATTATGGCAGCGTGTACCTTGACGTACCTCTGGCACAGCTCTTGCCAGTGTTTCTTAAACTCTCTCTCCCGCTTGGCTCTCAATTTGGATGTCTTTCCCTCTGAGCTGTTTTTGAGTCAGAGGATTTTTTTTAAAGATTGGGTTCTTGACTTTTAAACATGACTGTGAAATAAGCATGCACCTTGGGGTTTAAAAGCAATTTCCAGGCCGTTGCCTGGCTGTCTGTGTGTATCTGCCTCATCGCCGGCCCGAACCCTTCTCTAACCTTCACAGGTGCGTCTGCCCAACATTTCACCTGCAGAGAGCATGTTTTCTTTGTTCACAGCGTTTCATTTTTCCCATGGTCATTTTTTTCCACACCCAAAAATAGCATGTTCAACACAGACATGGGTTTGGTATTTTGGCTCCATGCCACATCATGTTTCTACTTAAAAATGATAAGAATGATGTTTTACCTACATTAAACAAAATAATGTTTAATAACAATGTTATCATATTACAATAACTACAATTTCATTTTTTTTACTATTTTATCCAACAACACTGACTTGTTGATTCCCAAGAATCAATGGAAGCATGTTACAGTACATGTACTTACTATAATAATAACAGATAATTATGTGCAATAACCCTAAACCAAATCCTAATCCTAACTCTAACACTACGTGAAGAACACGTTGTTTAATATTACTCCACACTGATATATATAATTAAAATAAAGCATATATATATATATATATATATATATATATATATATATATATATATTAAATGTTTATAAAAACAGTTCAACAATATTGAGTCACTTACATTTTAGAAACAATATTGTCAACAAATCACCAAACGAAGTTACATCAGAAATGTTGGGCGTATCTGAGCAGCACATACTGTAGTAGTGTTATTTTGCTCCTGAACGACTCAATCACTGCTCCCAGTTTGCATACTGTCCATCCTAAATAGTATTCTAAATTAAAATCAGTGTCACAAAGGTACCTGGATGGTTTTCTACTTCCTGTGGAAATTCGAAGTGCAGATCTGTGCACGCTCTAATGGCAAATATTGCATTAGACAAAGATTTAAGTAGAACTACAAACGCACTACACACATGGCAGATACGTGGTACTGATGGTTTAGTAGAGATAAAGGGGTTTTAGTGATTAATAATCAATAGGCTATCTACACTGATGTATTTAATGTTATCCTCATTATGTTATCTGCAACAACACTGTGTAAAGATAGGAGTGAACATCAGGAGGAAAATTTAAATGATTAAAAAAAAAAGTACAATACGATTGCTTTAAGGAAGACTACTGTAAATTAAACCCCAACAAACCCTTACTGGATTTAAATAAGGCCCACGTAATGTACCGCCGAATTGGTTCTGACACGAGATGTGCTGAAACGTCTTCTGTAACAGCACATTTAGCACAAAAAATCCAGCTCTATCCTCCAAAGACAAACCCCTTCCCAAGTCTCTCCCGCGGTGCTTTTGTCAGCCATCGTCTTGCCCTCTAGACACGAGCGTCTGGCTTTTCCCCAGGCTGTATGTTGTCAGCGCTAGCATACTGGTGGGGGCGAGAGACATGCTAGATCCTCAGGCAAAGCAATTATTGGCTGGTTTCTTTGTTGACTGTGCTGCTGCCGGAGCCCCGAGAGAGAGGGAGAGAGCACAAGACGACAACTCGCAAAAAAGTTTTCTTCAAATTGGCCACCAGCTGCCTTCCAGTCTCATGTAGATTCCCTCTGTAGGGTAAACAGAGCTGAATAAACTAGAACAAGCTTCCAATCTACAGGCCTAGAACGAGAATGAAAATGAAAAGGAGAAGAAAATGCACCACTCATTCACAAGTTTCCTCTGCCTTCCCTAGTGAAAAATAAATACACTTAAGTGTATTTGAAATACTTTTATTTCATGCTAAGTATACTACAACTGCATTTTCATATTTATGTACTGTACTTACTAGAATACCCTGCAATTGTACTTTTAGTTTACTACACTGGTATACGTAAAGTCTGCTAAATTGGAACAACTCATTTTGTGCTTAATGCACTTTAATTGTGCGAAAGTAGAGCCAACTAAAGAAGTACTGAAGTGTATTTGATTGTGCTAAAGTGGAACTATTGCAAGTAAACTTTAAATATTTTGTTTTAAAGACCGATATTATTCAAAGATCATATAATCCTCATCAAAAGTGACATTAAAACACATTTTAGACTTAATATTAAGAAATGTGCATCATGCAAAAGTAGTACACCAAATAAAGTTAAATTATAAATTATACTTTTTATATCAGTAAGCTAGTATTTAGTCAAAAAAAAAAAAAAAAAAAAACATTGGACCATTTAAAATATGACTAGCAAGCCAATTCTCAAATAACTGCTATGATGGCTTTTGTTCTACCTGCTTAAATGTTAGAAGTACCTGCACTGTCCAATCTATTAAGACCGTGTCTGTTCCCCGAATAGTGAGGTCAAAATATAACTTTAACGTAGGATCCAGAAAATATCTTATCGTGATTAAACCAGAAAAATTTAAAATAAATGAACAAAAACAATTTTTAAAGTTTGGGCTCATAAACATTAGATCACTCACACCCAAAGCAGTTATTGTAAATGAAATGATCACAGATAATAGTTTTGATGTACTCTGCTTGACTGAAACCTGGCTAAAACCAAATGATTATATTGGTCTAAATGATTCTACTCCACCAAACTACTGTTATAAACATGAGCCCCATCAGACTGGTCGCTGGAGAGGTGTTGCAACAATATATAGTGATATTCTCAGTGTTACCCAGAAAACAGGATACAGATTTAACTCATTCGAAATACTTCTGCTTAATGTTACACTGTCAGATATGCAAAAGAAATCTATCGTATCTCTTTCTCTGGCTACTGTGTATAGTCCACCAGGGCCATATACAGAATCCCTAAAAGAATTTGCAGATTTCCTCTCAGACCTGTTGGTTACCGTTGATAAAGCACTAATTGTCAGAGATTTTATCATTCACGTTGATAATACAAATGATGCATTAGAACTTGCGTTTACTGACCTAATAAACTCTTTTGGAGTCAAGCAAATGTCACCGGGCCCACTCAACATTTTAATCATACACTAGATTTAATTATATCGCATGGAATCGATCTTACTGATATAGATATCGTACCTCAAAGTGATGATGTTACTGACCATTTCCTTGTATCGTGCATTTTGCGTATTGATGATAATAACTACATAGCTTCGCGTTATCGTCCGTGCAGAACTATTGTTCCCAGCCACCAAAAGACAGATTCACAAATAACCTGCCTGACTTATCTCAACTGCTCTGTGTACCCATAAATACACATGAACTAGACGAAATGACTGGCAACATGGGCACTATCTTCTCTAATACATTAGAAGCTGTTTCCCCCATCAAACTGAAAAAGGTTAGAGAAAAACGTACTGTGCCATGGTACAACAGTAATACCCACGCTCTCAAGAAAGAAACTCGTAGTCTTGAGCGCAAATGGAGAAAAACTAACTTGGAAGTTTTTTGGAATTGCATGGAAAAACAGTATGTCCAGCTATAGACAGGCTCTAAAAAACTGCAAGGGCCGAGCATATCCACAAACTCATAGAAAACAACCAAAACAATCCAAGGTTTTTATTTAGCACGGTGGCTAGATTAACAAATAACCAGACGCCTCCCGATCTAAATATTCCCTCACAGTTTAATAGTAATGACTTTATGAATTTCTACACTGATAAAATAGATAACATCAGAAATACAATAACAAATGTAGATTCTACAGCGTCTAATACTTCAGATACATCCATCGCACCCAAAGATAAACTGCAGTGCTTTACAACTATAGGACAGGAAGAGCTAAATAAACTTATCACTGTATCTAAACCAACAACATGTTTATTAGATCCTGTACCCACTAAATTACTGAAAGAGTTGTTACCTGTAGCAGAAAAAAAACCGCTTCTCAATATTATTAACTAGTCATTATCTTTAGGTCACGTCCCAAAACCATTCATGCTGGCGGTTATTAAGCCTCTTATTAAGAAACCACAACTAGATCCTAATGAACTAGCAAATTACAGACCCATTTCAAATCTTCCGCTTGTCTAAAATTTTAGAAAAAGTTGTGTCTGCTCAATTGAGCTTCTTCCTGCAAAAAAAAAAAAAAAAAATCTCTATGAAGATTTTCAGTCAGGTTTCAGGCCCCATCATAGCACAGAAACTGCTAAAATTACAAATGACTTGCTTCTTGCGTCAGACCAAGGCTGCATCTCATTGCTAGTTTTACTTGATCTTAGTGCTGCGTTTGACACCATAGATCACGACATACTCATAGATCGATTACAAAACTATACAGGTATCCAAGGGCAGGCCTTAAGATGGTTTAGATCCTACCTGTCTGATCGCTACCACTTTGTTTATTAAATGGGGAGTCATCTCATTTATCACCAGTAAAATATGGAGTGCCACAAGGATCTGTCCTAGGTCCTCTGCAATTTTTAATATACATGTTGCCCCTTGGTAATATAATTAGAAAATACGGGATTAGTTTCCACTGTTATGCTGATGATACTAAACTATATATCTCAACAAGGCCAGGTGAAACCTCTAAATTATCTAAGCTAACAGAGTGTGTTAAAAATTTAAAAGATTGGATGACCAATAATTTTCTCCTATTAAATTCAGATAAGACAGAGATATTACTTATTGGACCAGAAAACATTACACAGAATCTCGTAGATTACAGTTTGCAACTAGACGGATGTACTGTTACTTCTTCTACAGTCAAAAATCTGGGTGTTATATTAGACAGCAACTAGTCTTTTGAAAACCATATTTCCCATGTTACAAAAACAGCATTTTTCCATCTTAGAAACATTGTCAAGCTACAAAGCATGTTACCTGTTCCTGATGCAGAAAAGCTAGTTCATGCGTTCATGACCTCTAGACTGGACTATTGTAATGCACTGCTAGGTGATTGTCCTGCATCCTCGATAAACAAGCTACAGGTAGTCCAAAATGCAGCGGCTAGAGTCCTTACAGGTCAAGAAAATATGATCATATTACCCCAATACTACAGTCTCTGCACTGGCTACCTATTAATTCCGTATTAGTTACAAAATATTATTACTTACTTATAAGGCCCTTAATGGTTTATCTCCTGCGTACCTAACTAGTCTTCTACCACGCTACAATCCACCACGCTCCCTAAGGTCACAAAATGCTGGACTTTTGGTAGTACCTATAGCAAAGTCCACTAAAGGAGGTAGAGCTTTTTCGCATTTGGCTCCCAAACTCTGGAATAGCCTTTCTGATAATGTTCGGGCCTCAGACACACTCTCTCTGTTTAAATCTAGATTAAAAACACACCTCTTTGGCCAAGCATTCAAATAATGCATCCCATAATTTTGGACTGCAGTTATATCTGATCAAATGCGAATTATTATTCTTTAGCTTGGTTTAAACTAATTAATTTTACTTGGCTGGAACAGCAGCTATGCTAATTATGTCTCAATTTGTCTCTCTGTTTCTTCTGGATTCACATCCCGTGGTAACTAGGATTTACACAAGCTCCAGTCTGGATCCAGAACACCTGAGAAGAGATGATGCCAACCCCTCAGAGGACCTCAGATGATGCTAACCCTGAAACAACATACAGAACTACCATATTACGCTATAAGTTCGATTGCATCATATAATAATTGCTGTTAATAGTGTTCATCGTCTGTTTGTTTACGTCTTTAATTTCTTACATCATCGTCTTACATTTCTGCCATATGCACATAAACAGACAGTCATCACTGATAAGCTACTGCAAAATATTGTATTAAAGTTGCTTTGCAATTATTTGTATCATAAAAAGCACTATACAGATAAACTTGAATTGTATTGAATTGAATTAAAATAAGTTTTATTGCATGTCATGTGACCATTAACTAACATCAACAACATCAAAGAACAGTGAAAGATGACTTCAAGAAAATGTTGTATGGTTCAGAAGACCAAAAAACCGTGGCTTACTTTTTCGACCGTTTCTGGAGGATCTGTTTCGTGCTGACTGGTCGGTGCCTGGAGCCTGCTTACCTGTTGGATCTCGAGTTCAGACTTGTCACTGAGTTTGATTGGCTGATCTCTTCATGATGAAGGAAAGTGCTTTTTTCCTTGTTCTTACTGCTGGTTTTTGAGATGTAGCCTGATGTTTTAGAGGTGGCTGGCCTTGATTTGAACTTTTTTACTTGCAGCATTGCACAACACGCAACACCACCTGTCTCACGAATAGAATCGTATACTTCGTACTGGATCTTTCCGTTGCTGACCTGGATTTTGTTATCATACCTAGACCTCTGTGGTTCCTATTCTGAGAATCGCATACATCTTACTATAACACCCAGTCCTCCATAACGTCTGGATGATGCGATGGGCATGGAGAGAAAGAAGTCGTTGCTCCTTGCCTTTTTCTGTTTTATTTTCTCTTTGAACCTATTAATCTCTGTCACAACCTTTTAATAGCTATTCCACTCCAGTGCTCCCAATACAGTGTGAATCATATAAAGGCGCATTTGGCTCTTTACTTAATGTCACATTTGTTTTAATTTTTAAAAATGGCACGTCATTTTTTACCCCCCCCCCCCATACTGAACACCACTGCATATGTGTGTGTGAGACAAGGCTAATGGATTAAAACCGTTCAGTTTAATCACTGTTCTATTAATGCTCTGTATTAATTGATGCGCGCATGCGCACACACACACACACCACACACACACAGAGATCTGAGATCGATGTGCAAAAAGTAACATTCAAAGGTCAGAAACTTATTGTCAGCGCTGCCACATGACTTTTATTAATCGATACTGAATCGCTACATTATATTTCTCAGCAACGAGGGGGGTAAAATCGCTGTTTTAAGTAACTAAACTCAGTTGTATTGTTTGTAGAGAGAGAGAGACAGACGCAGACAATTTATACATCTCTCTCTCTCTCTCTCTCTCTCTCTCTCTTTCTCAAAATGGCCATATTTCAAAAAATTTTGCATCACTGGATATAGTTGTCGGTCATTTAACTTTCTATCGTAAAACGTATCGTTAAAAGTTGACTAATATTAAATGATTTGCACCTTCATCTTACCTCGCTCTCTTTAACATTAAGCTGACGCTTCGCGCTCTGCTTCTGTCAACAGTAAACCACACCTACTTTGATCTGATTGGCCATCTCAGTCATTTTGACACTGACGAGTGCTGTTAGACCGCTGAGGCTTTGATTTGAGCCGGCTAGTATGTGCAGCGGTCACACGCGCATCCGTAGACTAGCGCAAGTTAATTCTCACACTTTAATAGTATTCATAGCTCCTAACAGGCTGTGTCACCATGATAAATTATTACCTCAAAATGTACGTCAGTATGTAGTTTTCCCTATTGCTCGGGTGCCAGCACTTATCCCTCTGTGTGCCACTGTTGGTTACCGACCTCTGGCTTAAATGTTTAATCGCTTTATTATTGTTGATGTCAGGAAATGTGCAACCAAACCCAGGCCCAGACACCCCTATAGGCTTTAACACCCTGGGAGACTTTAAAGAAAGGTCTGGTCTTGGTTTCTTTTATTTGAATGTATGAAGTCTTGTTCCTAAAATGGACATGCTGCACATCTGGACTCACACTACAGATACTGATGTAATTGTCTTGTCTGAAACCTGGTTAAGTAAATCGGTTTCAGATAAAGAAATCAATATAAGTGGTAATAATGTTTTTAGGACTGACTGGTGTGGGGTGTAACAATCTACATCAAAAACCAGTATCAAGTTAATATATTGCTGTCAATATCGTTAGTTAAACAGTTTGAATTTTTAGCCTTGGAGCTGAAAGTCTCTAAATCACTTTGAATAACGGTCATTGGTTGTTATAAGACACCTTCAGCTGTTAGCGGTGCTCTGCCCTCCTTAATGCAACTCCTTTCTGATTTTAACTGTAAGGAATTAGTAGCCTTCAGAGACCTATATTGGAACTGGTTACAACCAGTATCTGATGATTTCAGAGCTTATTGTGATTCATTAAATCTCTTTCAGGTTGTTGACAGTCTCACACTGCTAAACTTTAAAAACCCGGAAAAATCATCACTAATAGATGTGATTCAAACTAACGTTCCTCATAAGTACTCAACTGCTTCCATATTTGCAAACGACATTGGTGACCACTGTGTCGTAGCAACTGTTAGAAATACTAAAATACCTAAAATCAAACCATGCATTATAGTCAAGCGTAATCTCAGAACCAGAATTTCTTCACTGTTTATCTAATTATGACTGGGAAAAAATTAATACTAGTGCAGATGTTGATGGTGCCCGGAAGCTCTTTCATGAGGGGTTTGCCAATATAATTAATAGGTATGCTCCACTAAAGAAATACAGAGTTAAAGGCCGAAACAATGCTTGGTTTTCTCCTGATTTAGCAAATATCCTCCATGAGCACAACGTGACATGGGCAAAAGCCAGAAAATCAAATCAGAAATCTGACTGGCTGGTTTTCAGACAACTGCTTAATGCATGTACTCAAAAAATTTGAAAAGCCAAAGCTGATCATTTTCTTTCTCAAACCACTCATAACCTGAATAATCCATCTAAATTTTGGAAAATTATCAAATCATTATCAGAAAACATTAAAGGCCAGGAGTTTCCTTCAAGCATTATGATAGACTCTCAAAAACCTACGGATAAGACCAAAATACTTGACTGTTTCAATGAGCATTTCATAGCCTCAGGATTTTTATTTGAGTCACTCAATACCCAGCATGAGTGTTCCTCTACAGTGGAGACTGTTGGTTTGGATCCTTCTTGTCAGTCTTTTAATTTCAGTCCTATTAAAGTTTCAGATGTAAATAAAGCCCTCAAGCATTTGGACATGACAAAATCTGCAGGCCCGGATAAAAATCTGCAGTACAACATTGGCAACTCTTAAGGTTTTAAACAACTTTATTGAATCTATAGATAACAAGCAGCAATGTGCAGCCCTTTTTATCGACCTCTCTAAGGCATTTGATACAGTGGACCACACAGTGCTTAATCACAGACTGTGTAGGGCTGGACTTTCTGAATAAACTGTCAGCTGGTTTGATAATTATCTTACAGACAGAACTCAGTGTGTGCAGGTGGAGGGCAACAACTCTCGCTATCTCAAAATAACAAAAGGCGTGCCTCAGGGGTCAGTCTTGGGGCCACTGCTTTTTAGCCTCTATATAAATAATATTCATAGTAACGTGTCTAAAGGAATATTTTATTTTTATGCAGATGACACTGTACTGTATTGCTCAGCACCCACCGCAGACCAGGCTTTCTCCCAATTACAATGAGATTTTAACACGCTTCAACAGAATCTTTATGATTTAAAACTTGTTTTTAAATACTGAAAAAACAAAAGTCATGTTTTTTTCAAATTTGGAATCCAAATCAAATCTGCCTTCAATCCTCACTTCCCAGGGTACAAAGATTGAATGTGTTTCTAAATACAGATATCTTGGTATTTTAATAGATGAATCTCTTTCTTTTACCTTAAATATTCAGCAGCTAGCAAAAAAGATTAAAACTTAAACTAGGGTTTTATTTCAGAATTAAATCCTGCCTTTCGTTCGAATCTAGAAAGAGGCTGGTTGCTGCAACTTTTATGTCTATACTTGACTATGGTGATGTTTTATACATGCATGCTTCGTCTCAAAGTTTGTATGCACTGGACACTGTATATCATGGAGCTCTGAGGTTCATCACTGGTCTTAAAGTCCTCACTCACCATTGTGAATTGTATGAACGTGTTGGATGGTCTTCTCTATCTATGCGGAGACTTCAACACTGGTAGATCTTCATATACACAGCTATTTTAGGTCTTCTTCCATCTTACCTTCTTACCTACATCAGTGTAAATAATGTCGGGACTTACAATCTTCGTTCGAAGGATCTTTTCCTTATGTATGTTCCAAAGCTTAGAACTGAGCTGGGAAAAAAAAGTGTTTAAGTATGCTGCTCCCTCTACATGGAACAAGTTACAGAAATCTATGAAACTTAAGCTGGTCTCATTGGTCGCTTTTAAGAGGATGTTAACTGACTTGGAGGCAGCTACATCTGGCTATAGATGTTTTGCCTGATGTGTTATGGATTGTGGTTGACTTTTAAGGACTTGTTATTTCAGTTGTTTTATGTTATTATTATTTTAGTGTATTTGTGCCTGTATATATGTATGGTTGTACTGCTGCCTATTTTTGCCAGGACACTCTTGAAAAAGAGATTTTTAATCTCAGTGAGTCTCTTTCTGGTTAAATAAAGGTTATAAAAAAAAAAGTAAAAAAAAAAACAAACTGATATAGTTGCAGTTGATCTTACAGTCGTTCACATGCCAGAATAGTTTGCGTTTCAACGCTGCAGGCTGCCATTGAAATGACTGCGATGGATTTCTCAGTGATAGCACACTCTCCTCTCCTCTCATAATGTAATTTACAGACATGTGTTTTTTAACGGGAGCCCGAGCCGTATTTCTCATTGTCCGTGCTTGTATTTATGAGCGTTGGTATATTTTGCACTGTTGCTCATTTGTTAATTGAGGCCTGACACACACCGACACATTTCACTTGCTTCACAAAGGGTCAGAGCTCATCTATAGAGCACTTTTTTAAATTAGCTACTTAATTTACAGTGTAGTTTCTGCTTTAATAAAGCTAACTCTACATTTCCATAATGGACTGAACGAAGTACTTACAAAGTAGTTTGAAAACAACGTTGAAAATCACTAAAACTTCATAAAGGACAACAAAATCTTGATATATTTCCTTCCTTTTATACTGATGTCTCCCTTCATTAATTTAAACCCTTCCTTAATTTTGTTAATTGTGACACCTACAGGGCTAAACAAGCCAATTAATGTTCCCTGCTAAGGCCTATGTAATGTATAGCCTTAATTATATGCATGGACTGAATATGAATCAACACAGCTCTGTCAAGGCAACTTAAATCAAAATAAATATCTTTAATTAAATCATAACATTTTACATTAGGAAACGAAAAATACTAAACGCATCAAGTCACACAAATATTAAGCCACATGGAAAACAAAATAAAACAAAACTAAATATATGTTGCATTTAGTCAAACTAAATGAAATATTTCTAAAATAGCAAAATATTTAGTTTCAACCTTCAAACACAAATGCAAATGGCCTATTAGAGATCGAAACTAGATTTGTAATAATTTAATACTGTTTATACATTTATATTGCTTATTATTTTTTTTGAGCATTTAAAATTATGCTCCTTGCTAAAGTTGAGGCAAATTTGTTATATGTTCACACATGTTATAGACGATACATTTTCTTCAAATGTGACATATGTGAATGTATTTTCTTGGACTGAAATATGGAGAGCAAAAATATTTCAACATGCTTTAAACGTGCATTATATATTTTCAAAAAAGATACAAAAAATGGACAAAAATGTACTGGTAGAAAATATGTTCATGTAAATATATTTTAAAACATTTTAGCAAATATACTGTATGTTTTTGACACAAGTACATTTGAATATATAAATATATATTGCTGTATGGGAGATGCTACAGTGTTATTTTACACACAAACACAGCTGAAAGTGGACCATCACTTAAGGAATGCTCTGCTCTGTGGTGAAACCTAAATCTAGCATGTTTTTAACGCAGTGGCTTCCCAAGGTCATCTTGTAGCTGTGTTTGTGCACACAGCTGGTGGTTCTTGCAGCGGTCTTGAACTGCTTTCTGACGGCGTGACACCCTGAACTCCTGCTGTTCTCCACACTCGGCTTTAGCTCTACAACAAGAGTGGGAATGCACTTTCAACTCCCAGGTTTACACTCCAACTCCAATTACGATGCACCGGTGCATCCGTCTCTTAGCTTTTATGGCACTTTACCACGTTTTTGAGCTTTCATTTTCTGACTCACAAAAGTGAATGGACTTTCTTGCGAGCAGGCAAAAAGCTAAAAAAAAGTTACATTAGCAATAAATGCATCCATATGACTGATCTTGAAAAAATACCACTGCTACATTTCTGTTTTACTGACAAGCACTTCAAAAATACAAGTAAAAAATAAAAAAAAAAACATACATTTAAAAAAAAAAAAAAAAAAACATAATGCATTAAATTTATCAAAAGTGACAGTAAATGCATTTATAATGTAACAAAATATTTCCATTTCAAGTAGATGCTGTTCTTTTGAACTTTCTATTCATCTGCAAATCCTGAAAAATAAAATGTATAACAGTTTCCACAAAAATATATGTGCAGCACACCTGTTTTCAGAAATAATCAGAAATGTTTCTTGAGCAGCAAATCATCATATTAGAATGATTTCTGAAGATCATGTGACACTGAAGACTGGAGTAATGATCACAGAAATACATTACAATTTAACAGAGATTCATACAGAAAACAGCTGTTTGAAATTGTAATAATATTTCAGTTTTTACTTTATTTTTAATCAAATAAATGCAGCATGAAACACAATTTTTCAAACACATTGAATGTCTAACTGACCTCAGACTTTTGAACAGTTAGTATAAATGCTTAATAAACAGTCATTTTTCCCTGGCAGCTGAACAACTGCAACCCAAACTAGAAGAGCACATACAGCTGAACAGTCAGTTAAGGCTGGCTCAATAGTTGAGAAAAACTTGTTGAGGTAAACCAACTCAAAATCCAGGATAAAGTCAAAAGGGAAGTAATACTACAGTAAAGAGCCTGTCAGTCACTCACATCATTACTGAATGGTTTTCACTGGGATCGAGGCTTCAGCTAGAGGTCATCTTGCTTTCATATGAGCGGCTGGGGAAATGTGCATCATGTCAGTTTAAAATTTAAAGTTTACAAAGACTAAAGAGTAGACCTTTTAGTAGCTGGACGATGTATTTGAAAGCATGTGACCTATTTGTGGTACATGAAAATGAGTTAAAAGATGATGTACTTGAGATGTAACAAAATCATTCTTTTCTTAATTCCTATGTTGATTTGTGTTTGTGCAGGTATTTGTTCTCTGATGAGCTGATGAACACAGCTGCTGAATGAAACTGGACTCATGATTACATGGAAAACACATTTCATCACTCCTGTGCAGTTAAAGCTCTTTCACATTATGATGATGTACATCTCAATTTGTTTCTTTGGTAATGTTTTTAAAAAGGAAATTATGCAATGTGGCAGATATTTCACATGTTTATTTAAAGGAAGGATATTTCATCACTTACAGTGAAAAAAGCTTTTCATTTAAAAATTACTTTACATTCATTCCTGATGGTCACTGAGGCTGTCTTAGATGCACACTGACCTGTTCATCTCCACGAAACTACTGACAATGTTTTTTTATACTTTTTTTTTTTTTTTTTAACGAGATGGAGATTTTTTCTTTTAATTAAAAACATAGCTCATTGTTCATTGAATGATTTAAAAAAAAGAAAGAAATCACATTGTGAACATACTATTGCCACAACAAAGTGTTATAATTTTTTTCCTTGCAATTCTGAGATAATTTCTGAGAAAATTCTGTTTATATCTTGCAATTCTGACTTTTACAATTGCAAGAAACTTAATCTGAATTGTGAGAAAAGTCACACCAAACTGCTCACTCACAAGCTGCATGCACAATTAAAAAGTTCTGTCAGAACTGCTATTGTCAAAGATGATTGACAAGCCCCTTACCAAAAAGTAGTATACTTAAAGTTTATTTTAAGTATACTTAAGTAAAGTTCAAGTAAATTTTTTAAGTATACTTTATGTAGCAAGTATACAAATATCAGTGTTCTATTAGTATACTTGTATGTGTACTGTTTCAATACTCCTTGGGACTAAATTGGCCCACTTTCTAGTATATATAGAAGTATACTTTTAAGTGTAACAGTAGCAAACTTTGAGTACACCTCTATGTTTGTAGTTTTTAAATAAATACTTAAATACTTACTAATTAAGTACTTTGTACACTTTGAAGTATAGTCTAAGTAAACTACAAGTTTAGTAGTTTTATACTGCAAGTATACTCAGTTTTCTTTAAGTGAACTTTACATCATACTTTAAGTATGCTACTATGTCCCTATTTAGGTTTTAATTTGTATATATATTGTGATATGAATATCTAAACATACAAAACATCCAAAGAACAGGGTATCTGCTTGTAAACAAAAACATTTTAATCTAGCTTCATGCATTCTTTAAAAAAAAAACACTTTAATGTGGGTAAGTTTCATAAAAAAAGATAGAAATAATTTTTTTTACAAAAAGCTGAAAAAAGACTATGAATTGGATTCAGAATGATAATCAAATTGTAGATGGAGTTGATCAACAACCCAAAGCTTGACTGTAATTATTACCTCCTCATCGGTCGACATTTTATTTCATAACATTACAGTTTTGATGCTGTTTCATGTCAGATGATCGTGTTAGATTATACGTCTTAGTATCTGTTGTTTCTTTTTCTTCTTCACCTGGGTTTTTTTATTTTTTTTTGGTCAATTCTGTACAGAAAATGTGTACTAGCGCCCTCTACCATATAACAATGAAAACACGGATTCTAGGAGCACAAGTATAGCTCAAATATATTTAGACTATTTGTTAGTATAAGTCAAGTATGCTTAAATGTCATTTTAAGTATTTTTCTGAGGAGTACATAACGCCCATTTCTGAAAAGTACATAAAAAGTAAACTACAAGCATACTTTTCTAATTTTAGTTTAAAAGAAGTATACTAATAGCACACTTGAATAAATTTCTTTTTTGTAAGGGGTGACCCAGAAGCTTAAGCAAGGAGCATGTTGCAAACATTATCTGGAAAGCCTTAAGCAACAAGCATGTTGCTGACTTAAACACATCATGTTGGCAGATAGCCTTGAGTGTCTTGCTGGGACCCTGATAAGCTCATCACAGCATGTCGCAACAATAACCAAACCTAAAGCAACAAGCATGGATAAGCCTACTGCAACAAACATATCTGTCAATAACCTGAGAGCATTTAAGCAATGTATAAAAGAGAAAAATATAGCTTAGCTTGGTGAAGATTCAGTGATGAATAGAGCCAGCTGTGACGTGGATGCTTGACTCTCTTCTTGATATGCCTCTCCTTCATAAGTCTAAACTTAACAACTTCAGCGATGATTAGCAGGCAGAGAGGTAATATGAATAATGTAAGGATGCAGTGCACACTCAGATAATTTCCAA
Source organism: Cyprinus carpio (assembly GCF_018340385.1). NCBI lineage: Eukaryota > Metazoa > Chordata > Actinopteri > Cypriniformes > Cyprinidae > Cyprinus > Cyprinus carpio. Next base: position 320,813 of record NC_056620.1, read on the forward strand.
ATCAAGCAGTTTATATGCAACAAATTCACATTCAACCTGACAAACGTTAATCAGTAGTGAAATCCATGTGGTGAACGAATCCCTCTCGATTGCATAACTCTAATCAACTCCTGAGAAAAGCTATAATTAAACTGCTGGATAATACTGAATAGGCCTTATATAGGGATGCGGTGATTTTCATCATATTCCTATAGGTGGATTTGGATCAGGACATTTAACAGTGACTATCAACATAAACACAATGCACCTCAAACTACTTAAGATGTTTCTTGTTTTGATGAGATAAGCTGAAGATGAGATGAAAAGGCGCACCATGCTAATTTTTAATTAAATTATATTTTAATATTAACAAAAATATAACCATAATGTAGCCCAAGTTGCCTTTTGAATACACCATTGCACATAATATACAACATACATAATACAACATAATACAATATCTTTATCGTAGAGGTGAAACATTTAGCCTCATCAATTCTAATTAAAAATAAACAAGCTAATAATAATAATAATAAAGTATAATAATAATAATAATAATAATAAAACTAACAACTGTAAGATATAAACTCACAATTGTGAGAATTAAGTCTTAATTACCTTTTTTAATTTTTTACCCCCCCCCCCAAAAAAAAAAAAAAAAAAAAAAAAAACAACAAACAACAACAACAAAAATATACTATTATGACATGAATTTGGAATTAGGCAAATTTATATATATTTATAGTTTATTTCTCACAATTCTGAGTTTATTTCTTGCAGTTAACTTGTTTAGCCAAACTTGTTTAGCATTTAGTTTGATTCTAAACAGCTGATAGAAAACACACATAGCATGATTGTTATGATTGTTAAAATATTATTATAAAAATGATTCTCAGGTTAGTATATCTTAATCTCTATTATCAGGGAAAGGTTTAGCTCTAATATTCATGGGTGTTGGGATATACTTTCCCTTTCAGTCAGTCACTCTCAACGTCACATCGGTGACCGATGAATTGGGATTTCACTTTGATAGACTGATCTACTTCAAGTGTAAACTAAACGAGACAATGCACATCACTGGAGCTGAACACAGCGTGAGTATAAGAAGGCAGCAGGTGCAATGCATACCAGCTTTTCGCTTTGGAGCCAAGCGACAACATCGTTCTGCTCCATCCAGTGTCTTCAAGTGAGCTACAAGTTTGACACACTCTTGGAAGCTTCTGGTGTTGGCGGTATGGCCCTTCAGCGGTGGTGGTTCTGTGTCGAGCGGGTTCCGCACTTTAGGCTGCACTACCCCACTGTTGTGCTGCAAGCAGCCAATTCCCCGGTGTACCTCAGCACTAAAAGAGCATTTCCCTAAAATAGCCTATTTCCAAAAGATCTATTTTCTAAAAGAGCTTCATCGTCTTTATCGTCCTTTATCGTGGATGCAGTGGTTACCTGGCACCAGGTGATGGTTACGATCGCTGCCTCTTGTGTCTTAGCATTAAACACGCTGAGGTGGTTTTCATGGATGACTCTTGTTCCCACTGCGGGAAGATGACCATCTTGGAGCTGCCGACCATTTTTCGCTACCTCCAGGGGGGTGCGGAGTTCCATTGCCTCTGCCGCGATCTAAGGCTCGTCCTGGTGGCTGCCAGGCGAGAACTACTTCCAGCAGTAGCACGGGCGCTCTGAGGGTCACAGTAGTGGCAAACCCTTCAGGGAACCAACCCTCGGGGCCCTACAACTCCTCCATCACCTATGATCCAGTTGTGCAGCCCGCGGAACACACTGGGCCCTCTTCAAAGGGCGTACCAGCGGGGCCCCTCCTGATGACGGATGTCGATCATTGCATCGGAAGGAGAGCTGTCTGAGAAGATTCGCCTGCCCTGCCGCTCTCTGGGATGGTGACAATGCCTGAATTGAATCCAGATATGGCAGCTATTCTTCCCTAGTCGCCGAAAAGGTAGGGCTCGAGTTGAAACCTCCACCGTGTCCCGAGCCTTCCAGGCTGGACGATTGGTTACTTGGGGTGGCCCGCGCTGGTTCTCAGCACCCCGCCCTGGTGCCTTACTTCCTGAAATGCATGAGGAGCTCACCAGGTCGTGGACAGCACCTTTTACTGCCAGAAACCGGCCTGCTGCAGTGGAGGGGTATTCGCCGATCCCCCAGTGGAGCAATCAGTAGCGATGCTATTGTGTCCTAAGTCCGCCTCCTCCTGGTGGGGAGACCCATCACTCCCTTCCTGGGCCTGTAGGCATTCGTCTGGTCTAACTGGCAGTGCCTGTATGACTTGTGGGGAAGCTGTTTCCGCCTTACACGCTATGGCGTTACTGCAGGTGCACAAGGCCAAGGCACTGAAAAGGACCTGCACGAGGGTGGTCACGATCCGGAAGTTCTGAAAGAACTCAGAACCGCTACTAATCTCGCGCTTTGAGTGGTGAAGGTCACCGCGAGTTCTCTGGGGTCATTTGATGTCCACACTTGTGGTCCAGGAATGCCATCTCTGGCTGTGTCTGGCTGACATGAGGAACACCGACAAGGTACGGTTCCTCAACGCCCCTGTGTCCCAGACCGGCCTCTTCGGCGACGCGGTCGAGAGCTTTGCCCAGCAGTTCTCGGCTGCACAGAAGCAGATGGAGGCGATCTGACACATCCTGCCCGGGCAGGCAGCTGCAGGTTCCCAATTTCTCAACAAAAGAGCAGTTTTCACTATCTCTGGGTCCCAGGAGGGCATGCGGGAGAGTTGCGGATGGCACAACACCGGATCCCACTCATCCTCCTCCATTGCCAGGTTGCAGCAGCGTTACAGCCAATCATGGACCTGCGAGTTACTGTTCAAGATGTTGACGCAGAAGGGCATCTTCGGGTGCGTCCGTCCCCGAGATTGGTTTGCAGCGATCGACCTGAAGGATGCGTACTTTCATGTGTCGAACCTTCTGCACCACAGACCATTTCTGCGGTTTGCGTTTGAAGGACGTGCATATCAGTACAAGGTCCTGCCCTTTGGGCTGTCCCTGTCTCCCCGTGTCTTCACGAAAGTCACGGAGGTGGCTCTTGTTCCCCTCAGAGAGAAGAGTCCTTCTTATCCTCAACTATCTAGATGATTGGCTTATACTAGCACAGTCTCGGGATGAGTTGTACAAGCACAGGGACCTGGTGCTCCGGCACCTCAGCCTGTTGGGTTTTCGGGTCAACCGGGAAAAAGTCTCAGTAGGGAGTTGAAACAGAGGATCTCTTTTCTCAGTAGGGAGTTGGAGTTGGTCGAACAGACAGCATGCCTCAAAGAGAACATTCATTCTAGGGCAGGACGGCGGTCTCACTGAAACTATTTCAGAGGCTCCTGGGGCATATGGCAGCTGCAGCGGCACTTACACCGCTAGGGCTATTGCATATGAGACGGCTTCAGCACTGGCTTCATCGCCGAGTCCTGAGGTGGGCGTGGAAGCGCGGCACTCACCGGGTCCAAGTTACACCCGCCTGTCACCAAACCTTCACCCAGGGGTCAGATCTTACGTTTCTCTAAGCAGGAATGCCCCTGGAACAGGTCTCCAGGCATGCTGTGGTCTACACGGATGCCTCCACCACTGGCTGGGTGGCCACGTACAATGGGCATGCAGTGTCCGGGGTATGGACGGGCCCCCATCTGCACTGGCATATCAATTGCCTAGAGTTGTTAGCAGTACGCCTTGCCTTGGACTGTCTCAAAGGGTGATTATGAGGCAAGCACGTGCTGGTCACTTCATGCCATTCACATTCTGGGCCTGCATAACCATACGGCTGATGAGTTGTCTCGAGCTATGCTCCCGGGAGAGTGACGACTCCATCGCCGCATGGTCCAGCTAAATTGGAGACGTTTTGGAGCCGCTCAGGTAGACCTGTTTGACTCTCCAGAGACCTCTCACTGCCAGTTGTTCTACACTCAGCATAGCACGGATGCACTGGCACACAGCTGGGTGCGGGGTCTGCGCAAGTATGCATTTCCACCAGTGAGCCTTCTCGCACAGACGCTGTGCAAGGTCAGGGAGGACGAGGAGCAGGTCTTGCTTGTGGTGCCGTATTGGCCCACTTGGACATGGTTCCCTGAACTAGTGCTCCTCGCGACAGCCCCTCCCTGGCAGATTCCTCTTAGGAAGGATCTACTGACTCAGAGATGGGGCACCCTACAGCACCCACGTCCAGACCTCTGGAAACTTCATGTCTGGTCCCTGGATGGGACGCAGAGGTTCTAGGTGACCTACTCCAAGAGAAGTGAACAACATCACTTTGACAAGAGCACCATCTACGAGACGTCTTGAAGCAGAACCTGTTCGTCGAGTGGTGTTCTTCTTGTCGAGAAGACCCCCAGAGATGCCTGATCAGGGTTGTGCTTTCCTTTTTGCAGCAGAGGCTGGAGCAAAGGCTGTCTCCCTCCACCCTAAAATACCAGGTTGCTGCGATTGCTGCGTACCATGACCCCATGGAAGGGAAGTCGGTGGGTAAGCATGACCTGGTCATCAGGTTCCTTAGAAGGGCCAGGAGGTTGAATACTTCTCGGCCCCCCTCCTTACCCTCTTGGGACTTGTCTCTAGTGCTTAAATCACTACAGCAGGGCCCATTTGAGCCTTTGCAGGCAGTCAAGCTTAAGTCCATCAAGAGGATAGGGGAAGGGGACCTGCATGCATTTTTGGTTGATAATTTGTGCCTAGAGTTTGGGCCGGCTGACTCCCAGGTAATCCTAAGGCCCCGTCCCGGCTATGTGCCTAAGGTTCCCACTAATCCTTGACCTAAGACCAAACCATACCTGCACGTGCTGCCCCTGGAGGAGGCAGACCCACCCCTAACTTTGCTTTATCCCGTCCGAGCCCTCAGATGCTACATAGACTGGACACAAAGCTTTAGGACCTCAGACCCCCAACACGTTAGCTAGATTCTTTAGCCTTCGTGTGGAGCCGGTATCCTCCTGTGTTCTCACCTCAAATGGGTAGTGGCACTGAGAGACCCCGGTTAGTGTCGGCTTGCTAAAACCTCTCCAGATAGTCCATTTCATAGACCCTGTCTAGCTCCTCCATCCCCTCAGTAGCCAGACGTGGTGGAGCATCCGGCGCCAGGCCTTCACTCGCTGAATCCTTGAGAACCAGTAGAAGGCCGGGGTCCATATGTGAGACCTAAGTGGATCCCATATGTGTAAAGTCCATGGTATAGCCTCAGAGCCCGTGCTTCCCCGACAGACTTCTGCCATTTCCAAGAGGGTTACAATCACCTCCAATTTTCTATATGTTCCTAAACAGATGAAAGTGACTGACTGAAAGAGAACGTCTCGGTTACGTATGGTAACCCTCGTCCCCTGAAGGAGAGAACGTAGACGTCACGTCCCATCGCCATGGCTGCTGTACCACCACTGAGTGGCCAGGTCACCGGCTCCTCAGTGAAAACCTGGTATGCATTGCACCTGCTGCCGCCTTATACTCATGCTGTGATCAGCTGCAGCTAGATGCAATAATTGCATGCCAATGTGCATTTGCTTGTTTAGTTTACACTCAAAGTAGATTGGTCTATCCAAGCGATATCCCAATTAGTCTCCATTACCTCCTTCAGGGAATGAGGGTTACCATACATAACCGAAACGTTTTCAGGAGAGTACTTTATTCAAACGGTTATAAAAAAAAAAAAAAACACTTTTGAATAATAAATCTATGGCTAAAACAAACAAAGTTTCAATAATAACACAAAAGCCAAAACGAGATGAGATTCTCTCTGTGTCAGGCAGTTTGAGTTGTGCAACACAGGGGCAATATATCCTGACCTTCAGAGATCATTCCTCTATGATCTCTGCAGTGCTTTTATGTGCCGGTCAAGCCTCGAGTGCTGAGGTGTGAAGCCCTGATGCAAGTCATGTGAAAGGCCATTCAGAAGCCTATTATCATTGCCTCTCCTCTGCTTATGGCTTATGTCACAGAGCGACCCTGTTAAATACTGGCCTCACAGCCTAATCTAGATAGTTTCTGAGGGTTTGGGGCACTTTTGTTGCCATTGTTTATGATCTGCAAGAAAGACCCACCTTTGTTCCTCTGTAGTCGTCAACTGCACACAAAAGGTCCTCCTGTTAAATATATCTGACCATAAAGATCAGGCATCTAGAAGACCCATCTTACCCTGCAAGAAAGTGCCATTCGGTTATGCCTCCGATCTTAATGGAATTATGTTTAGCATATTTCTTTGCTTTATGGTATCTCACAATTCACTCCTCTGATCAGTCCAATGAAAATGAAGGATAATTGAAAACATAAATCAGCACATGCAGAGCGAGGCACTTTCTCTTGCTGTGGTCTGGATGCATTCATTCAAGACAAACATTCATTTTGCTGTGCAGCCTAAAGTCAACGTGAAATGCATTGGTGAAATAATGTGAAAAACAACTTATTATTCTTATAATGTGGCATAATTCCGGTTAAATCAAGATATTTAACAAAATATATATTGACAACTTAAAAAAGAACCACCTGAAAACAAAGTTCATTTTGATATATATGTGTGTGTGTGTGTGTGTGTGTGTGTGTGTGTGTGTGTGTGCGCGGACGTGCAATATTGATTAGTAACCCATACACAAATGTATGTAAATTTAACATATGAATATGTATACATGTATATAAGTATATGTAACATAAGTCTAGCATATGCAAATATGTATGTTTATGTTTGTGTAATATAGATTTGACATATATGTTGTTATTCTATTAGTAAATATAAAATATAGACATTTTTTATACAATTTATTATAAACACACACACACACACAATATATACAGTGGCATGCGAACGTTTGGGAACCCTGTGAAAATATGAATAATTTGAACAAAATAAGAGAGATCATACAAAACACAAGTAATTTAATATCAATTAATTCTAATTTATAAATAATCTAATCTAATCAAATTTACATTTAGTCCACAAGACACACCAAAAAAAAAAAAAAAATGCTGAAATTCTTAAAATAACCCCACTCAAAAGTTTGTGAACCCTTGGTTCTTAATACTGTGTGTGGCTACCTGATGATCCACGACTGTTTTTTTTTTTTTTTTTTTTGATGGTTGTTCATGAGTCCTTTGTTTGTTCTGAACAGTTAATTGAGCTCTGTTCTTCAGAAAAATACTTCATGTCCTGCAGAGTCTTCAGTTTTCCAGCATTTTTTGCATATTTGAACCCTTTCCATCAATCACTTTGAGATCCATATATCCATCTTTTCACAATGAGGACAATTGAGGGACTCCAACACAACTGCATTAAAGGGTACATAACATACACAGTTTCACCTAATCTCATGTTAATCTTGAGTACCTATAGAGTAGTACTGCATCCTTCATATCTCCAAAAAGTCTTTAATTTTATCATATTTATAAAAGAAAAATACAGCTTCCGATTCTCTCCGTAAAAAGCCGAGCTCCTGGAGGCGTGCCGTGGGCGGAGCTATAATACTGATGTTTCGTGTTGTTTCCATTAACATATATTGACTTATGTGCTGATTTCCAACAAAAGAAAGAAATCTGATGCAGTTGTACTTACATGAATGGGGTCTTTTATCACTGGGACTGCTCCATGTTTTAATAGCAAACCATGTGCAAATCCAACTCCGACCCTGGACTCAATTATAAAAAAAACAACTTCCTTTGGCTTTTTCTGTCAAAACAGACTTCAGTTAATGCCCTCCTGTGCCCCGGAAAAAAAAAACAAACTGCATCCACTGTTCGTTCGGTTGTAACGCTGGGTTCTTTGGGAAGCTGAACACAGTAATCTTTTCCTCCTCACATCCAAAAACACACTTATTTGGAGACATTCTCGAACAAATCATATGCATCACTGCAAAGGATTTCCCGATGAAGCGCGTTGATGAGCGCGGTCTCACTCTCCTCTGGTCGACGCGTGCGCATGCATACTTTTCTGAGAGAAATGCTCATATAAGGAGTTCCACCATTGTCTACGTCATTAAATCCACAATCAAAAAAAAAAAAAACAGCTGAAACTTGTACCAACCCGGAAGTAAGATTTTCGGCACAGAAATTCTCCGTCATTCGTTCAAATAATTTTTTAAACTTTGGCCATGTTTAGCATGAGAATCCATCTCTTTAACACTGTGAACAACTCTGAATACATGAAACACCATTGTAGCCCCCCTTTAAGAAACACGATGCATTAAGAGCCGGGGGTGAAAACTTTTGAACAGGATGAAGATATCCAAATTTTTCATATTTTGTTGAAAAATCTTTTTTTTTTTTTTCTTTTCTCATTTAGTACTACCCTTCGTAAGCAACAGAAGATACTTGCATGTTTTCCAGAACACAAATTAAGTACAATTTACCTTAGGTTTTCACCCCCTGGCTCTTAATGCATCATGTTTCCTTCTTCTTCATGCACCAAGAGTTTGTAACACTCCAAAGAGAAAGGGAAAATTTCAATTGCATCATATGACCCCTTTAAGGGTGATTTTGCTGCTCAGTGCATTGGTTTGCTGCATCAAGCTGTTGTTGAAACTAAAAAATAACTTCCATTAGCGTTTGTGTTTTTCAATATAAAAGTCTTTACTGCTGACTCACTCATAAAATAAAAAAAAAAAAACTTTTCTTGTCGCCATATTACGGCGGAACCTAAAATCACCACCACAAACACAGACTGTTTCTCAACGTTAAACACTTATTAAATACTATTATTTATATAAAATTATATTTATATAAAATATAATGTATTGAATAATAATATTTAATAAACAACAACAACAGCCATCATAAAAGATGCTAGGCAATTCAGTCAAAAGTACTAAGGCAGCGCTCTGATATACAGATTTTGTCAAAACTATTTTCTCTGGAACAAATAATAGATTAATGAGACCAAAGACTGTCCGTTAGTTTTCCCCAAAACTAAATATTTCTCATGTTTAACCACTACAGAGACATCAGAGCCAGGGGTAAATTCCAGAAGATCTGGCTGAGCTCCCAAAACATTGAAGCAAATTTTCAAATAGACGTTATCTTTATTAACAAACTGCATATTTGAACTTTAAACAAGTACATTCTAGCCTGAAAACCTCTTAAAACTGCATTCCGTGACACAAAAACAGTCATATTTATAAAATGATACTGGATATGGGTGTCGCCATGACACTCGCTGTATAAGAAGTACCGCAAGCGAAGTGATGCGATTACAAACAGTTTAACTGCTGTTGGAGTTCTGATATCACTCTAATATCACACTCTTGTATATATATATACAATAATCATGCTGTCTAATCATGCTGTCTAATCAGCATCTTGATATGCCACACCTGTGAGGTGGATGGATTATCTCAGCAAAGGCGAAGTGCTCACCAATACAGATTTGGACAGATTTGTTGACAGTATTTGAGAAAAATAGGCCTTTTGTGTACATAAAGTAGGCCATATAATACATTTCATACTCAGGGGGGTATACAGTATAATTTCATGCTGACTTAAAAAAATATAATAATGATGATAATAATTTCCTCCTTTCCTGCTGGGACTTTAGTGAATCTCTTTCTATAGGATGTACAATGAAACATTCACCTCAAATTGAAGGTAATGATTTGCATAACAACTTCCTTTGGCTTTTTCTGTCAAAACAGACTTCAGTTAATGCCCTCCTGTTTCAGAGACCTTCATGGCCTAATACGCTTGGCTCAATGTATCTTCTCATAGCTTCGAGAAGCGAGCAGCGAATCAAACGGAGCCCTCTTTGCACCTCAGCTCCTCACTCAACACTCCTGCAGACTGTGAGAAATAAAAATGTCACATGGGAGTGAACTCCATCTTACTGCTAAAGGTTAGCCCTTGAATATCAATGAAAATCCATGACGAGCCAAAACAAGTGACAAAACTTTCTTCGTGTGTCACTTGTAGCCGTCAACAGCAATAAATCAAGGTCGTCATTAGCATCCTAACAAATGAGAAGATTCCAATGGCTTTTCTGCCATTAGCTAATCGATCATCTTTTTTCTGTGCTTCGGCTCAAACCCATGAGGCTGCGCTCTTTGACAGTATGATGAAGCGAGCGGCTTTGAATTAAAGTGAAGATTGATCGCCTTCAGGTCCTGTTGCTTTCCACCAGTAATGCATCATAGCTGTCACACATCTCGTCTTTAGAGTTAACTGGGATATGCCTCCGTCCCCTGTTGCGTCTCAGATGCTAATCTACAGTAGCATCTCTCAACTCCTATTTATTTAGTTTTCTCTCTGTTTACTCCTGCTCTGCCTTAAGACTCAAATTCAAGCCTCAGAAACAGACAGACAGACAGACAGACAAATACATAAAGATAGAAAAAAAGATAGATAGATTTAAAAACATAAATATAAAGAAACACAAATACATAAAAAAAAAAAGAAAAAAAATTAAATAAAAGAAAAACACAAATAAAAAAATATAGATAGATAGATAGATAGATAGACAGACAGAGAGATAGATAGATAGATAGATAGATAGATAGACAGAGACAGACATATAGATAGATAGATAGATAGATAGATAGATAGATAGATAGATAGATAGATAGACATGAACCGATAGACAGACAGATAGACAGACAGATATACAAATAGATAGATAGATAGATAGATAGATAGATAGATAGATAGATAGATAGAGATATAGATATGGCTGATCAGCATTGAATGCCATCTCTGTCATTTCAATATAATTGACTCACTGCAGAAAATAGAATTTGAAAATTCTAGTTCTGTCTGCTATGCATTCTCAAACACCGTCTGAAATACTGCCTGATGCCACAGAATGAACAAGACTGACCCGGGTTTTTAATGACAGCAGACCTGGTCTCTCATCATTGCCATTCCTCTGACATGATGTAATTAAACACAAACAATTAGTTACGTCTGGTGTAATAGCCCGAATCTCATTAGCAGTGCTGAATATGGCAATTCACTGGGCTGTTAAGAGTTTTCAATTAAGAGCAAAGGTTAAATGTTGAAAGCATTTGATGTTAGGCAGATAATCAGAGAATGTGAGCATCTAATAAATCAAGTCTGCTTTGAACACAATCAACAATTTCTGAGACCAAGAAAACTGTTGAGTGCATCAGGAAGTTTAGTGGGCTTTCTCTGCTATTCCATAATGCAATGATATTGCTTCCACTTTTCTAACTTGTTCTCTAGATCATTTCACATTTAGATTTGCAAGCTTAATGTTGCACTCAAAAGCAAAAATAGCAACCATTTGGTGCCCTGATGGAAGTTATGAAGTGTATATATTTAAATTATTTTAGGAGTCTTAAGTGCTACTGTAAGTTGGCTATTTCTGTACTGAAATAAGAACTGATTGCAGATTTAAAAAGTTTGAAATATTTAGTCAAATGTAGATGATTTTAATAATAAATATCAAACTAAAGCCACAATCATAATTTTTACAATTTAATTTTTAAAATTTAATTTAATTTTATTTAATTTCATTTTTAAATTACAAATTTAATTTTAATTTTAATTTTAATTTTAATTTAATTTATTTTAATTTATTTTATTTTATTTTATTTTATTTTTTTGGCATGGGGTCAAGTTTGGCTTGTTAGCGAATGAATGAATGAATGAATGAATAAATAAATAAATAAATAAATAAATAGTAGATGTTGTGACCATAATTTAAGGCCTATAAATGCATGAAAAAACAACAACAACAACAACAAACGTGCTCAGTTCTTTTTGTTATGGAGCTCCAATGCTTCCATGCCAGTGACAGAAAGCATTGCTAAAACAAAATTGGCAGAGAGAGAGAGAGCTGCGGGGTTAATTTAAGGGAACTAAATAGCAAAAATGCGTCTCACATGAGAGTGGTAATTTATGAGTCATTTTTAATTTGCTGGTAAATTTGGAATACTCTTGTTCAGCAGTGATTCCAGTAAACACAATTAGTGTACTTAAGGAAGCGGGCCAGAATACTCATACACTTATTTAACAGTTCACATGCTAATTGGTGCAAACATTTTTATACCTTTTATGGGGGGGAAATACCTGTTTCTTATCTACATCTGCACCCATATCTCTAAATATTTTTAATTAGATAGATAATAGATATTAGGAAATAATATTGTAATATTATAGTGAGCACAAATCTTTTGTTAAATGACTACACATCTCCAGATAAACAAGAATACAAAGACATCTCTGAAGAATAATTAACTGACAAAAGATCTTAAAATAGAGACACATTAAATGTCACTAAATATGATATCTATGATGTAATAAAAAGTAGCTAGATTGCAAATTATTAGAAAAAAAATGAATTAAAAAATCATTACATTTATTCATTGCATATTATAATATAAAATGTAACAAAAAAAATAAAATACATAAAAAATACAAATAAATAAAAAATATTATAATATATAAATAAAATAATGTAAAATCCATTCACTCTCCATCATAGCTCATGTCATTTTCTATTGAAAAATGCCTCTGAAATGTTTCTGTGCACTAAAAAATGTCTTGAAAGTGGTGTGAGGAGGAGGTGAGACGGAGGGACTCTGGCAGGCCTCTGCTGTGATGTTAATGTGTTTGCTCAGCCCTGACATTCATCTAATGTGTGAGGTGGAATCCCAAATTTAAAAGTAAACCTTGGGGCTTAAGTGTGCACTGGTGCCAGAGTAGGCCACTCAGTAGGGAACGGCGTTTAAGGCATCCATGCATACGAGGCAAAGGAGAGGGCACAGGTTAAAACTCTTTGCAAGAGAAGTGGGAAAGAAGAAATCCTTTTGCAAGTCAGCGTAAAGCTGGAATTTAAAGGAAGGCTGAACAAATGGAAAGAAAATGAGAAAATGGAAAATTAAACTGAGTAAGATCCTTTAAAAAATAAAGAGCAAATCATTAGGTTTTTATAATGATTTGAATAATTTAATAAAGCGTACATATGACTTTATATGGTCTGCTTTCGTGATACATTTATGGTGACTTTTAATGGAATTTGACATCTTCTTGTATCTGCATATAAATCAGAGATAGCAATTATTAATGCAGAAAAAAAATTAAATACACACCACTTTAATGAGTTCTTCTGCCCCATTAATTGTCCTTGGGCTTGTTGTTTTGGCATCTTTTGTGCTTAATACAGATCAAAATGTCTTGGCTGGTTAGATCTCTGAAATAGAGTGTGGAAAAATGAAATCCCTAATAATATTCAGGTATTACAAAGACCCTAAAACACAGAGATTATTTACTTTTTTTGGCCGTACAGTATGACCCATGAAGGGTATTGTGTGACTCTTTGAATTAACTGCATTCACCAGCTCTTGGTTTTTCAGCTAATAAATTTGATCGGGTACACAAGGCACTGTACAAAATCAGTACTTAATTTATGCTAAAACATTTCTCAATGGAGTATACAGAGCGAACCCAAAGAGAACGTTTAAAATAATGTAAATATGACCATCCTTAATAATAGTTACTGGTAGGCCTACAGCTCCTGACCAATTACAGCAGCTAGCTGTTATTCAGACAGAAAGCATTTTTGCAATGCTTTTTTATTATTTTTAATTCATGTAAACATGCACTAGATGGGCACATTCTGACTTTTTTTCACGTAACTGCAAGTTTTACAAGACTATGGAAGCTTGTTTCCACTACAGTATAACATACGTACTGTACATACATGCACAAATAAATAAATAAACAAATGAATGAATGAATGAATGAATAAGGTAATTGCAACTATTGATCACTATTCATTTAATTATTAGTGGACACAAGCGTCCATAGTCTCCTGAATGACACTGTATTAAGGTGAGATTATTAAAAAGATGTTTTCATTGATGGTGCAAAAATAGACAAAACTGATTCACATTTGTGCATCTCTAACACACAGTAGTAGTTTTCATAGATTAGTCACTATTTTTAATGATTTGGTTGAGTAAATGATTCAAAGACTCACGCATCCAATGACTTAATCCACTTTGGCTGGTGTATTACAGTATGAGTCTTTTTTTATGTAAATGTATAATACTCTTGTTCAGCAGTGATTCACACAATTAGTGTACTTAGGGAAGAACACTTTCAGAATCGCTTTTTTAAAATGATTTAGTTGAGTAAATGATTCAGTGACTCACACATTCAATGACTTCAGTTGCTTTGGCTCTGTCCAAAATTTGCATATTATCTGAGTCAGTTCTTCTTTCGAGCAAGTATTACTTTGTCACTATTAACAAAAACAGTATGTTCTATTCAATATGAATATGATCTAGATATACTTCTTTCATCATGTTTCATCATGTTGTAGTCATGTGATCTACCAGCATCAGTTGTGCCATTCAAAACTTTTTCTATGTGCCCTTATGATATATTAAATATCATTAAAATATATATTAAAATCCATCATATGTCCATCAGATGCACACATAAGAATCCTGCCAAAAGTAGTAGGTCATCCTACTCGCTTATTAGGAGTTAATTAGGACATTTTTTTCCCCCAGTGATCTAAATGGCAAAACTGTAACAATTTACCTGAATTCACCCTATATAGTAGGGAAGTAGGCAAATTGGGATGCAGCCTTTGTTTTGGTCCAAAATAATTCACGGTTTTGCATGAAACTGTTGAATGCATCAATTAATGATTCCCTCATAAAGAGAGTCGCTTCACTGCAATAAAATAAAATAAAATAAAATAAAATAAAATAAAATAAATATAAATAAATTATTCTTGTTTACAGAAAAAAAAGTACATTTAATAATTCTTGTTTCAAGTCAAAATATCAAAAAATCAAGATGCATTTACTAGATAAGCAAAATGACATGAGATAATTATTCTTGTTTACAGAAAAAAAAAGTACATTTTGCTTAAACCAAGTAAAATTATCGTACCAGTGGGGTGCGTGAAAAACTCTTTTTAAGTTAAGAATATTTTACTTACCCCACTGGCAGATAATTTTACTTGTTTTAAACAAAATGCACTTAATTTATTGCATCTTAATTTAAGAATTCTTAGATATTTTGACTGGAAACAAAACAAAAATACTAAGTAAAATAAGCCTTTTTTTTTTTACAGTGTTGTCGCCACCTACTGGTGCCACTATGTAACCCACAGAAAGAGTCACTAAAACATGCAACAGACTATCAGTATTTTAATGTGGCAGCCTAGACTTGTGTAGATTTGCTCAACATTCACAAAACAAGTGCATTCTGAATCTTACCTAATTAGTTCCTTACATAACATGCTCTCAACTCTTCTGGTAATTGCTCTCCATCCTTCTAAAGAGGCACAGCACCACACACTCACGCTTTGCACCATCTGCGCTATTCCTAGTTCAATTTCTCCCTCAGTGCTCATGTTTGTTCCATATTCCAGACAGCGGTCCCTTATGGTCCTGTTAAGTACTCCAGCCATACTTCCAGAGTGTAATTGTTCGGTGGGAACCCTCATAAGAGGACCCGGTCTAAACCTCCTGGGCTGGGAACTTGGCATACATAATCCGAGAGCCGCGGGTGTGACGCTGGTTTCTGATGAGGGCCCTCTGAGGTAACGCCGCACGGTTTACACAAGCTTTCACGTTCAATAATTTATGACAACTGCTTCAATGCATGCTGATATGCTAGAATGATTCAATGCCACAGAGAGGAAAGAATCAAATATTGTGCATGACCTGCATTAATGCATGAATCCATATCAACTGGAATAAACACTGATGTTTTCAAAAACAAAACAAAAAAAAACATGAACTGTATTAGCTGGCTTACAGCTGTAGGAACGGGATAAATATCACCCTTTTGATTGTGACATGAAAACCACATTTGGCCGACTAACAAAAGGCCAAATAGAGCAAATAAGCACAAGTGTTATAATATTACTGTACAGTTTGCCTGTTGCTTCATTTTAACCTCATTAAGACGAAGCACATTCTCTTATTCCAGTTTTTGCTCCAAGGACCATCTTCCCCTGGAGTCCGCTCTTCTCTGATGTTTCATTTTCTTCTTAAAAATCACTCATTGTTAGTAGTTCAGCATAAACGTGATGATAATACATGCTTTGATGAGAAAGAAAACCCATTTTGGCCTAGTTATGCTTATTTTCAGTACGTAACGTGAGAGAAATTCACTCAGAAAGAACCGATAGCGTTGTTTGTTTGCCGTCTGTGTTATTCATTTCAGGAATTATGGAAATCAGGTTACAATGTTGACAAACCCCAAAAAATGTGCTGAACGCAAATAATGTGCTGTGGTTCTACATGAGAATGGTTTTATTCAAACACACACGTTGTAGAACAGTTTATTGCACCTGATTAAACTGGATTTCAGCTTGTTAGTGAATATGATGCAGGTTTTTGTAACTGTTTAGTGATTTGGCCTCTGCGTGTTGAGCTTTACTGCAGTGTTACCAGTGATATTGTGTAGTAATGAAACTCATTTTGAGGAAATAGCTTTTTCGGAAAGCTGGTTCTTTATTCAGCAAAAAATAAATTCTGTTTAGATTTGGCTTTAAAAACGCTTCCATCAGTAATGGTGCCGTAAATGCAGCATATAATCAGGGTTTTCATGACAGCACTAAAAGTAAAATGTATTCAAATAACAACAGGGTTCTCATCTGCTGCTCTGAGAGTGTCACAATATATTTAAAGCACAAAGGTTAAGGTGGATTTCTCTGCACCTTGCAGTTGAAACATGTCAGTGTTTAGGGCAGTAACCTCTAGAATAGACCAGATCAGCAGTTTACTGCAGAAAAATACTCATTCATCAATGATTCTCCAAAACCCTGTGTCAGAGTCAGACAGAGCCAAGATGCTCATCGGTGTCTGATAATGTACTCATTTAAGCTATGATTTTTTATTTTTATTTTCCTTCTTCTTCTTCAGTTTAATAATATGGTTGCCTGTTTCCACCATGGAATTAAACGAATGATATATATATATATATATATATATATATATATATATATATATATATATATATATATATATATATACATATATATATATATATATATATACATATATATATTTAAATTATATATAATTTTTTCCCCCTCCCCAAAACAGAATAAAATATTACAAAAGTAATTCCTTTTTTTTGTCTCACAATTCTGACCTTTTTCTCACAATTGCAAGTATATATCTCACAATTCTGACTTTTTTTTTCTCAGAATTTAGAATTTATATATCATAATAATTGTGAGGGAAAAAAAGTCAGAATTGTGAGATATTAACTCAAGTTTTTCAAGAAAAAAGTCAGAATTTTGAGATAAAAGCATATGAACTCAGAATTTATATACATCTTTTTCTTGCAATCATGAGGTTATTTTCAGTTTTTTTTTTTTTTTTTTTTTTTTTTTTTGAGTCTCACAATTTGGACCTTTTTCCTCAAAATTGCAATAAAGTCAGAATTGTGAGATATAAATCCAGAAAAAAACTCTGAAAAGTTGCAGTTACATTCATTCTTTTGTTAGTTTATTTATTTATTTTATTTATTTAAATTTAATTTTCCTGTGTCAGAAACAGGAAATTTACTTTTATATAATGTAATATAATATAATATAATATAATATAATATAATATAATATAATATAATATAATATAATATAATATAATATAATATAATATTAAATAAGTGATTATCAATGCATATTCAATTATTAAAGTTATAATTTATAATTATATTAATACATTATAATAGTTATAAATAAACTACAATTATTTAAGCAGTTCATTATATATATATATATATATATATATATATATATATATATATATATATATATATATATATATATATATATATATATATATAATTAAAGCATAGAGGAGCATGTAGGGCATATAAAGGCATGTGTATATAGTGCTCTCACTCTTGATAATCAGAGTGTACATCATTGTTAACATACGGCTGTGGATGGTGGGATGGTGGAAAGTCTTCTTTAATTTGATTATTAATTATCTGTCTGCTGTCCGCCAGCACACGAGCCGGCCTCCTGTCTCTTTCATGTCGGATCAAATGCATTCATTATTTTTGGGGGCTAAAAGTGAGCTGTCCATAAAACATGCCCTTTGATGAGTTTGCATTGGATCTCAAGAAGCGCTGGTTAGGAGAGTCAAAGGCCTTGATTATTCCTGCTCTGCCGGTCTGATGGACGATCTGGACTCGACTCTTCCTGGTCTCGCTCCCAGCCTGCAATTATTCATGTATTCTTTCATCAGGGGCCACGCTGAACGTCCAGTTGTGCAGGACATCAGTTATAAAGAATAATAAAGAATAACATCTTCATCCTGGCTGTATTATTTAATGGCTGGTGAGTGCGTGTTTTCTGCTGTAGCAGATCGTCTCTGGAGCTGTACTTCATGCAGATATCAGAATTCAGGCGGTATATTTGTTCTTTGACCCTGAACACTGTGTTACAGCTGCAAATGAATGTCAAAAAGTATTTCTCTCCCATTTTATAATCCAATATTTCTTTTCAGCCATAATTGTATGCAAGTTAAACCTTGTCTCAAAACCAGCACACAAAGTCTTGACCTTCTGACATTCATGTCATATTTTAGGAGTGCCATTATCATTTCAAACACGCCAGGGCAAAGAATATGAGCTAAATCACTAAATGCTGCTAACCTTGATAGTCTTTCAGAACTAAATAAAAAGATTTATAAAAGGTGAGAGGAAAAAACTCTGCAAAGACGGCCTGAAATATTAATGCAGCCTGTAAGAAGTAGTGTCATCTTATGCATCCATTCAGACTCTCCATCATTTCTGATGCGATGCTCTCCACACAATGACCCCGAACACACACGAATGGATTGCCTGCTGCTCCTGTTGAATCTGTGTTGTATAAAGGACAGTCGTTTTGCCGAAAAGACCAGCAGAAATTGGCATGCTGCTGCAGTCCAGGCCGTCTCTGCTGGATTTCATCTGCAAGATGTCATTTTTTGGCACTTTCAAACGATGAAAAGACAAATCCCATTTTTCTTTTTGAAAATGATGTCTGTATCCAATATAGAACATTATTTGAACCCTTTCTACAGTATGGCACAAAAACAAGGAAATTATTTTTATTCATGTTTTTCAAATGACCCGTGAGTTTTAGAGTCGACTGTAGTTGCAAGCTCAAACTTCTACACTGTTCCTCAGGTTATTGCAAGAAAATCATCTTTAATTCATGAGCAATTTAAGTTAAAATGATTAAAAATAAGTACAAAAAAGTTAAAATGACTAACAATAAACTAAAAAAACAAACTGAGTTGACATCTTAATTTAGGTTACATTTGAGATCCTGGTTACTATTATGACAGTTCAGTATTATTATTATTATTATTATTATTATTATTATTATTATTATTATTATATTATTAAGTTTATTTAATATTTCTTGTGAAAAACCATACAAGTTAGGCTTTTACATTGTATTTAGACATATTCCCAATATTGATAGCAGGGTAAAATATTCTATCAATGATGATAAAGCACAATATTTTATTTGACAAGCAGCATTTTTGGAATGTTAATAACATCCTTTCACTGAAAATTTGTTGAGTTTTAGGCCTTTTCTGTTCTTTTTTTATTTCTTTTTTTATTTTACTCAAATCATGGAAAGTGGTTTTTGGGGGATTTTCTAATCTGAGATTTTGTTTACCAAAAATAAATACTTACAACTTGTTATATTTCTGCATGACATTCAGAAAATTTTAGCTGTTTTTGCAATGTTTATGATGTCCATCTGCTATTTTTAAGATATTGTTTAGATTTTGTTTACTGAAAATAGATCCTGATCATTGGTACTTACATACATAAAAAAAAAACAAGCAAGCAATCCCGTTTCCGACACTGAATAAATAAAAAATAAATGAGGTAATTGGGACTTTTTATATCACAATTCTTCTTTTTTTCCTTCTTCTTCTTCTTTTTCTTCTTCTTCCTCTTCCACTTCTTCTTTCGTCTTTAGTGTTTTTTTTTTTTTTTTTTTTTTTTTTTTAGAATTGTGAGTTATAAAGTCAGAATTGCAATCTAAACACAAATCTGACTATTTTTCTCTCAATTACGACTTTTTCTCTGAATTACAAATTTATATCTCACAATAATGACTATAGCAAGCAATAAAGTCATACTTGTGAGCAGTTCTTTTGTCCCCAGAGCTGGATTTTATATCTTGTAATTTGCCTTTTATATTGTTAATTCAGTGGCAGAAACAGGCTTCCATACACCTGTCAGGTTAAAAAGGCACAGATATCATACATGTGGTTGTCCATAAGTCCATGTTATAGCTTTGTGTAAGGAACAGATTGAAATACACAGCCCCTCATTTTCGTACAGTACCTTTAGATGCATCACATTTAGTTTGACGTCCATCACATTTGGTCACGAGACACACAAAACCAGATGTGTCTGTTTGTGATTGACATTCAGCCTGATGCAACGCCTCTTAAGATGGGTCAGCCAAGACGATTTCGGTGAATTACAACAAAAAAATTTCTGTCTGTTTCATCATCATCAGCCACAAACTTACTGCCTTGATTCAGGTTTACATACTGGAAACCAAACTCTGTACGGCTCCGCAGAGGAAGGGCCCTGTGTTTAAAACTCAAAAGCAACACCAATGGGAAGTTTGCGCTCCTCAGGCTCCTTGACCTTTTCACGCTCTCCCTCTATCCACTATCTGTCTGGGACTTGAGACGAGGAAGGAAAGGTTAAGGTGAACCCATGGTGACCTCTCATGCATTTCCTCTGAGCTAGATGTCTTTAAAGCTACGGGGATCATAAGACTTGGACTGAGCTTAACTCCTCCGTCTGACAATCCCTCCTGTACGCTACAAGTGTCTGCCAAGTAACTGTGTATATCCTCCGTCCTGTTTCACCTCTACTCTTAATATTCATTCCAAAGCATGCATTTTATGGGGATTATTATGGATTATTATGTAGCAGTAGTACTTAACTGTGCATTTCCCACCTTTTTAACACTATTGATTTGAAATGTATGCATGCGTGTACAAACTAGCTTGTTTAAATATGTGTCTGCCCAAGGAGATTCAATGTCCCAGCTGAGTCTTTGTTTGTGCTCTAATGCTATTATTAGTATTATTATTATTATTATATATTATTATTATATTTATTTATTTTATTTATTTATTTTTTCATTGCCATTGTTCCCTTTGGCTGGAGATTCTATACGATTAGGTGTCTACAAGTTACTGTCTTTGTGAGTCATTTTTATCATTCTCTCGATCAATTTATTCAAAAATGAACTAATTCCCAAATAATACACTGCCCTCATGAAAGAGTCATTGAATCAGTTACTTGACCAATTGTTCAAAATCACTAAACACTCAGGTACAAAATTATTGCAAAAAACAGCTATAGTAGATGCAATGTTGTGTCTGAAATGTATATAACATTTGAAATAATAGCTTTTTGTTAATTTAATTTTTGTATAAAAAGACCAATTACATAATCACGCTGCCTTTTTTCCCCCATAATTTTTGTAAAAAGCTATAAAGCAGTAAATTTCTAGATGTAATGTGACATTTTCAAACTAGTGAATATGTTTGCATATTATGAAATGTGTGACATTTATTACAATTTGTCCTAATTTGATTAGATTTGAAAAGATTTTATTAAAACCCAACTGCCACTGTTTAGTGATGCTTATCGAAGTCATTTTAATTGTCTGTCATGAAAATAAATGAGCTACTTGTTATTATGCAGAGGCTGCAGAATATTGTTTGAAGTAGATTTCTGAACATCTTTGTTTTTACATATATAGTGTTGCCTATATTGGTTTTGCAATAATCTAAATCCATTATTATTGTTGATTTTATTTCTTTTGTCTCTAATAACCAGAGGAACACAGAGAAAAAAAATAAATAAATAAATAAATAAAACTGTGTTCTCATTTCTCTACAAATGTTTTCACATATTAGATAATAATGCTTGTGGGAAATGTGCTGTAGAGATGAAGTACAACATACATGTTACTAATGTTCTACAGTGCTTTGGGAAACCCAGTATATAGTATTTTCCCATCAAAATGTGTGCTGGAGTAAGACTGCTGTGACATGGTTTTTAGAAGTTCTTTAGATTACAAAAAAGCTCTTCAAACTTAGAAGAAATCTTTTTCTAAGAACTGTTCACTAAAAGGTTCTTTGGGAAACATAAAATAGTTCTTCTATGGCATCACTATAAAAGTATTTTGGAGCCTTTATTTTTAAGAGTGCAAGGCACACAACTGAAAGCAATGGGGTTTACTGCAAACTGAAAAATGATGCTAGAGAGGCACCCAATGCATTAAAAAGTTATGACAATGGGTTCTGACCAAGCATCAATATGTGATGAGAACCGGTGACATGCACATCTGTAACACCTGGGCTGAAAAGTATAGCTTAAAGATCAAAGTAAAATGCATAACAACTGTACTTAAAGAAACAGATTGCAATTTTAAAATCAAAAGGCTATATTGAGTTTGGGTGTGTGCAGTCATGCTCCTGCATCTGTGCTCAGCAGTCAACACAACAAGTGCCTTCTCTTTCAGGGCTTTTGAATCTTTCAGCAATGCCAGATGTGCCAAGCATAATTCAAAACATCACTCGGTGTGGTTTGCTGTCTCACTTATTTATATTTCTTTGAGCCTACAACATATAATACATATCAGTGTATGTTGAACATGTTGACCCAGTGAATGCATTGACTTGTTTTATCAAAGCTCATGATATTCATAAATGAAAGATGACACACTGTATCCACACCAGTGTACGTTTCCTCCAATTTTTTTTGGGGGGGCACATTTAATAATTTCAGACAGCTTGGCGGCCCTTAATGCACAGATATGATGAAAATGTTTGCATGGATAGTTTTTTTTTTTTTTTTTTATCATGACAGGCTGTGACGGACATTAATCATCAGGGTATTAACAGGGCAGAGCATCAGCAGCGTCTGCTCATATCATCAATCAGCGGCACGCTTACATTTCCACCGTGCACCTTTTTATTATTTCTACACAAGTGGGACTCTGCACCTTTAAAGATATCCAGCCTGAGAGCAAATACAGAAGGGGAGCGGGGGGAAGAGAGTAAACAGAGAAGAAAATAAATCTACACCTGACAAAACCTGGAGCAGGAGCTAAAAAATAGCTGTGGCGTCAGAGAGCACAACGCCGGGGCACTTTCTGTGATTTGGGCGAGAGGAGATGATGAGCTGTCCCTGGCTCTCATCACTCCAGCGGGGCGTTTATGAAGCTGAGAACCCTCTCCTGATTGAGAGATGCTCTCGCCTTTGTGTTTCTGCACCACAGGACAGCCTGCTAACACGAGGGCAAGGCCTGCTGATGTACAAGACTTTATAAGAGGAACAAACTCAAATACAGCCTTTGCCACTCTGTTTAGTGAGGCTTTGATTTGTTTTGATAGAGAATTAAAGTGCGATGGGACTGAAGCATGGGGCACTGATCCTGACCGCAACCCAGTTAAACCTGGTGGAATAATATTAAAGGATTGTTCTGGCTCCTGTAAATCTGAATTGACAGAATTATGTGGCATATAATTTTTCTTGTCTTGTCTTTTAGTTTCAGTGTGTGTGTGTGTGGTGTGTGTGTGTGTGTATATAATTTGGATAAAATTATCTGCTAAATGACTAAATGTAATTTATTATATATATATATATATAAAATTACATTTAGTCATTTAGCAGATAATTTTATCCAAAGCGACTTACAAATGAGGACAATGGAAGCAATCAAAATCAACAAAAGAGCAACGATGTGCAAATGCTATAACAAGTCTCAGTTAAGCCCCCATAAGTTAAGTTATAGTTGTCATTTTCCTTTTTTAAGAATTTTTCTAGATGTTATCCAAGTTTTATTTCTCAATGACATGCATGAAAACAACCAAATAAAGAGTTTCAAGAAAAAAAAAAAGGTATTCACTTCCTTCCTGTCACATGAGGCTGTTATGGTGAAGGCAAACCCTTCCAAAGAAAGGGTCAGGGGCGGATTTAGTGAATTGGGGGCCCAGGCAAATATAGGAATGGGGCCCTATACATTTGCACACATTTACCTAGATCAACCCTTTAGGTCCTTTTTTGTTGTGATGCTTGCTGCTGCACAATGGTGCCACATTGTTGTGTCCAATGTTTCTACATTTTTTATGTACATGTTCTAATGGGATTCTTTAATTTACATTTATTCATTTAGCAGATACTTTTATTATTTCATGTTGTAGACCACGAAATAGCAATTGATTTACCGTTTTTTTAGTTTTAACATAAAATAAATTATAAAATGATAAACCTCACAACTGAAACTTTATATTTCTGGGATGAGTCAGAAGTATAAATTATTATATTATTTAAAACAGATTTATGTGAGTGAATATTCGCATTGGTCTGAACAAAAACTGCAGACTGGATTATTGAAAATGCACATTCATTCTCTGCCAGTAGGAGGTGCTTTTGGAGTCAGAAATATAGTGGTTTCCCACTATAACAGCTCTAAACAAAAACAGCTCAGCTCATAAATGGTACTTTATCAGGTAAAATGAAAATGTGAGTTACCAGCGTAAGCCTACATTTTATTTTAGGGGTCATTTTAACAGGGCTGTCAATCAATTAAAATATATAATCACAATTAATGGCATGATTGTCATGAGTTAACTTGTGAATAATCGCAACTTAATTGCACATTTTTATCTGTTCTAAATGTTCCTTAAATGAATATTTTCCCCATGGTTTCACAGACAAGGCTTAAGCTAGTCCCAGACTAAAATGCATGTTTGAGCTGTCTCAACTGAAAATATCTTGCTCTGACATATCTTAAACTCATTGTTCTGTGTCAATATGCACACCTGTAACACTTTCTTTTAAGGCATTTTTGTAATGCAAAAATTAATTTATGCAATAAATGTTTATTATTAGTGAAACCAGTTAACAGAGCATGAAGAGTAGACATAGGTCATAGATGTTTTTCAAAGAACTTGTTCATGTCTATTAGACACATGAAAAAAAAACAAACAAACAAAAAAAAAAACAGAAAACTACTAGCTTCCTATTACTTCTCTTTCTTTGCACTGAGCACTTTACACAAACCTGTTTGCATTTTCGCATGACAGGGCAGCTCACTTCTGAACATGCAAAATGTACATTTATTATTTATTATTACATTTGTTTGCCTCTCTGTGCCACATACTGTATTTTGATGCAGCTAAATTCTCAAAACTGTTTTCATTGATACATTTGACTGTTGTTGTCAGACAACGGGATGAATATGAAATAGTGACTGAAACGCGACCCATTAAGACTAACCAGCTCTCCCTTCCGAGGAAGTTAATCTGCACAAAAATATATAATCGTGCCGTCGTCTGATAAAAATCAAATAGGCTACAGAATAGCTTGAAGACAATGGCTGTGATGTGTGATTTCAGCTATACTTATATGTAAAATTAGAGAAGCAACATATCAAGTTTTTTAACTGAAAGCGCAGCTCCTTTCAGCCGCGCGCTGAACGCAGAGAGAGAAGTGTGCGCGCGCTGGGGGAAAGAGGGACCTCGCGCTCGTGCGGCAGTCAGCTTTAGATGCATAACATTTTATTTTGCTACAAAAAAGTCCAAGTGGTACTGGTGGGCAAATGACTTGAAAGTACATATCATGGGGAAATTGAGTATACTGTGTTAATAGTTTAATAAATCAAGGTTATTGGTTGTTTAGTGCTTTTTGCTTTCATAATATCCCACTTAAAACATAATTAAACCCTTTAACTGACATCTCTACTGTACAGTAGACCTTACTTTGATAGGGAATACATCTGTCAAAAGGAGGAAATGAGAGAGCAATCTTTCCACAGCTCTACCGCCCCACTTCTGTGTCTGCTTTTGCCATGGGGGGGTGATAGCAGCAGTTTATAAACTTCAGTCAGTCACACAAAAGGAAGAATGGAAAGATAAAGAGCTAACGCATTGGATTAATTGCTGTAGATTATCTTTTCTCCCTTTTATGACATTATGTCCTATTCATAAAATATGTGATATTTTACATATTTACATCACAAAGTATAGCATGCAAATATGTTTATGTAAATTTATAAAACTACTTGTACCTCCACTGTTTTACATGGAACAAGGGAAAGTTCACCCCAAAATGGAAATTGTGTCATCATTTAGTCTCCCTTGTGTTTTCTTCTATTGAGCAAAAATATGATATTTTGCTGAATGTTTGTACCCAAACAGTTTAATGCATAATTTTCTTTCAGGTATACCTTTTTTTTATTATACAGATGTGATATTTTCTTCATTCTATTTATTTATTTATATTTATTTTTATATTTTCTTTGAACTTATTGATAAACAATACCCTGCTGGGGCAATTTAATGGCTGCACTTTATTCTGCTCTATGTTCCACCATTTTAAGACAAATTGATTTGTTGTGGTATCATATTCAAGAGATTATAAGATAGCTGCAGCCTTTTTTGGGTTTGCATCAAATGTTCTTCGACTGTATGCATGATAAATTTGTTTATGAATAAAGATTGATCTGTTGAAAGCAGTTATTTTGAGTTAGATGCCAAATGCTCTCTTCCTATTCATATTTGACATTGAAGGGGTGAATACAACATATTTGCCCACCTGCAACTAAGATTGCTGCACAGTCAAATACGATTTTCAAGAAAAAATAAAAAAATAAAAAAAAAAATCATTACAAACAGAATCCACATAAAACCAAAATTCTGCGATATTGTGAAGCACTTACAACAGAAGTGAAGTTGGGCCAATCTTTTAGTGTTAAAATATATAAAAAAAGTAAAACAATATGCATGTTGACATGCTTTTAGTGTGAAAGAAATCGTTCACTAACCATTACTGTAAAACTGTTTACTGTTACTGTTTTTTTTTTTTCTTCCACAGTTAAACAAAACCACTTTCATGACAAAAAAAAAAAAAAAATAATAACAAAATAAAAAAAAAAAAAATCTTACTCATTATAAAATAAATAAATAAATAAATAAATAAATAAATATTTAAAAATAATGTACTGTAGCTTCTAATTCCTCAGTTTAAACTGAGCAGCAACCTCCCTCTCTCTCTCTGAAGCCAACAAGGAAGTGACTAAAACTGCAATTCATCAACTGGCCGCTAGAGGCTGGCTGCAAAAGAGAGTCAGTCCCATAGACTCCCCATGTTAAAATGCCCAACTTTACAGAAAAAAATAAAATAAAAAATGTTTACAGCCTGGTTCAAAAAATGATTTTGGTCTATATAGCTAATTTTGCCCTTCATGACAACTGTGAGGGGGGGTGAATTTTTTTTATAACTCATCCGTTTAAATTATATTAAGCCTTAAATTTCTGCATAATTAAGGGCATGGCCACTTGAGTGACAGGTGGATTGCCACTGCTGACACTGCTGTCGAGCTAGGTGGGCGTGGTTTCAGCAACCAGCTCCCGCCTTTTTGCCCATTTTCGATTATCCGGGAGAGTCGCGTGGTGACACGCTGCCAAGATGGTGACGGCCCGCACTGCACACTTTGAGCTTCAAAGACGCTCTTCAGGAGTCTACGGGCTAACACACGTACACAAACAAAAAGAAACCATAAAATCTACAGTTTAAACCCTTCTAAAACCGGACCCATTAACTTCCATCATAAGTACCTTTCTGTGTTGTTGTTAACTTACTAATTATTAATACAAATAAAAACATGTATCACTGTTTCCACAAACATATTGGGCAGAACAACTGTTTTCAACGTTGATAATAATCAGAAATGTTTCTTGAGCAGCAAATCAGGATATTAGAATGATTTCTGAATGAATTACAGTGTGACAGATTGAAGTTTTAGACTTTGGGCTACTCTTATCTGATATACCAAAAAAATGCATATTTTAGACTTTGGGCTACTCTTATCTGTTGTACTATAAAAATGCATTTAAAAACACAGGCAGTGTTAAAGAAGCAGCAGAAGTCAGTGATGTTTCCAGTTTAGTGTTTGTTTGGTGATAAATCACCATACTTACTTACATAACCAATTTTCCCTAGAACGAGCCTCTTTCACTACTGAGTTGAGGTTCACATTAACAATGCTTTACCTCAGTTCCACTACACATAAAATATCATCTTAGTTATGTACGTAACCCTTTTACCCTGATGGAGGGAACAGAGACGTTATGTCTTGATGATATAATGGGTTTACTTTAGAGCCCCAAACCACTCTGACTTTCAGAGAACACGCCAATTAATTTTGGCTAGTAGATTTTGCAAATCTGAGCCACTCCCTGTGCATACGGGTATAAATAGGCAACAGGTGCATCCACTCATCAGGTTTTATGCTGAGGAGCCAAGAACGTGTCCCTGGCAACCAGTGATGGTTCAAGGTTATGGCATGGGGACATCAGGGAACGAGGGATACCTACATAACCGAGACATTCCCTATCTGTCGGTTACTATGAGTTATGTCGTGACAACATAGGGGGTCCATGGAAAGCACCACAACCTGAACCCCATCACAACACTCTGGCGCTGCAAATGTTGACAAGCAGCCGCGTGTCAGACAAATGCTATGCAAAGGTCATAACTTTGCCAATGCCACAGCGCAAATTATCTAACCTTGATGTCCACAGGGACCAAAAGGTGAGTACATCGCTCCTGGAGATAGCCAAGCCGCTGTGCCTATGATAGAAATATTTTTCTTAAGAGAAGGTATTTCAACCTTCATGTAAGGTGCTTCATGCCTTTCCCGTTTGTTGTTTACAGCTTGGAAGTAACAAAGGGGAAGACAGCCTTCTGGAGAAGGGTGCTACAGAGACCACATCCTGCCCATAGGGAGGTATCATGTCGAGACACTGATATGGAGCCCAAACTGGATGAGATGCCGGAGCACTAGGTCCCTGTAATCGCACAACTGCTCTCGTGACCTGAAGTCCACTTTCCATAATGGGGCAACTGCACCCTCCTTGACCTTTGTAAAGATACTGGGGGACTAGGATAGCCTGAAGGAGAGGACCTTGTACTGCCATGCCTGACCCTGGAATGCAAACCATAGGAACGGCCTGTGTCGAGGAAGAATCAAGACATGAAAGTAAGCATCCTTCAGGTCGACCACTGCAAACCAGTTCTGGGGCTGGATGCATCTGATGATGTGCTTCTGCGTCAACATTTTAAATGGGAGCTTGTGAAGGGCCTGGTTCAAGACTCACGGATCCAGGATTAGCCAAAGACCACCATCTTTCTTAAAGTTAGGGCTGTAAAACCCGACTTAATTTCAGCTGGAGGGACAGGCTCGATTGCATCCTTTGCCAGTAGGACAGCAATCTCGTTGTGCAGGACAGGGGCATCTTGAGCTGCCACCGAAGTCTCGAGAATACCGTTGAACCTGGGGGGACGCCTGGTGAACTGAATCACGTAGCCAAGTTGAACTGTCCGAATGAGCCAGCGGGACAGGTTTGGCAATTCAAGCCACTCTTCCAAGCTCTGTGCTAGTGGCAAAAAAGGGACAATCGACACACCCGTGGTGGTTCATTTATGCTGGATAGCACAGAAGGCATTGTGTCCTGGCTCATCACAGCAGGTCTACCTGTTTCCGGTGAGGGACTGGCCAGACATGCGTGGAGAGGCAATGCATCTCCGAGCCGCAATCTCTTGGCTGCTGGCGATAGGGTGCGTCGTGGACGAGAGTGAGGAGGCAGCGCATCGCTCACTGTCAACCCGCGAGCCTGATAACCCGGAGGAAAAGGAAACTACTCTTTTTTTTCAAGAATGTGGGGAATGTGGTGGAACAGAAACAAAATGGAACAAAGGATTCTCCACCTGGCCCCCAGTGGATTGTGCTGTTCTCGCCATCTCCTTAAAAAGGTGTGGCGTAGTGGTGGCAGCTGGAGGATCACGCCGGGGCAAGATGTGCTGGATGGCCTCAGTATGATTCTGCACTGCCAAGAACTGCTGTGCAAAGTCCTCGACACTGTCACCGAATAGGCCAACCTGCAAGATGGGAGCATCAAGAAAGTGTACTTTGTTGACATCTCTTATCTCAGTGAGGTTAAGCCAGAGATGCCACTCTTGGGCCACAAGCATGGACATCGCCTTTCAGAGGGACCGCGCCATGACTATCGTCACCCGGAGGACTGTCAGTCGCAATGCACAGTTCCTGCATCAACCCAGGGTCAGAACTATCCTCGTGCATTTGTTTGAGTGCCTTGGCTTAGTGGACCTGCAGGATAGCCATAGAATGCAGGGCAGAGGGGGCCTGGCCCGCAGCACCATAAGCTTTGGCCGAGAGAGTAGCCGTCAGCCTACAGGCTTTGGTTGGAAGACACAGACAATTCCTCCAAGTAGCAGCGTTATGTGGGCACAGGTGCACCGTAACCGCTCTCTCCAGCTGGGGAATGTCTACGTATCTCCTAGCCACTCCACCATCGAGGGAAGTGAGGACAGAGACAAGTGGCTTTTGGCCAAAAAAAGGGCCGTCCACGACTTTGTGAGCTCCTCATGCACCTCAGGGAAGAAAGGCACAGGCACACCACACGGTTGACCAATCATCCAGCCATGAGAGGGCGGGACTGGGAGGCATGCACACCTGTGTTGGCTTTGTTGGCAGTGCCTTTGTTGGCAGCGACAACACCCGAGGGGGGCAGCTCCGCAAAATCTTCATCCTCAGATGCTGCGATCAGCATATGATCCTCTGGCGGTGCACCGAATGAAATGCTGAGACCATCACAACCCCGGCAAGAGAAATAACTCCAAAGCTGCACGAGAGAGAGGCAAGATTGCAGTGAAGCCATGCTCATACACTCACAATGAATGTATGAGTCATCCATGAACACAGATTCAGCATGTTGGATGCCCAGACACTGAAGGCAAAGCACATATAACTACATAAACAAAAGAAAATGAACGCAACGAAAACAACAAAAATACAACAACATCTCTCAAAAGACAAGAACCATCCGTGATGAGAAATTGCTCTTTTAGTTGAAGCACCAAGGGGAATCGCTGAATCAACAGGGACACCGCTGTTTGTGCTGTCACACCAACCAGGAACAGCTTCTTTCTTCCAGTCAGAACGAAAAGGCTTTGTGGAGAAGAAATCATTCACCTACTCTGCTCCGAAGCAAAAATCTGATGAGTGGATGCACTGTCGCCTATTTATATCCGTATTCACGGGGAGTAGCTCAGGTATGCAAGATCCACTAGCCAAAATTCATTGATGTTTTCCCTGAAAGTCAGATTTATTGATTTCTGCAGGAGAGGCTGATAAACCTTTCAGCTTGCTTTATTTAACTGTCCCCTGATGTCATGTGTTTGCTCACAGACACCACCCATTGTTACTCACACCAGAAAGACTGTTGTTTTGAAATCGAGACACTCATCAAATTTATATGAAAGACAGCTAACTGTACGTAAGGAGTGGAGAGCACGAGCTGCGATGCTGGAGAACAATGAATAATACATGTGATGCAGAAAGGCATGCTTTTAGGTTAAGTGTTTGAAGAATGACTGTAATTGTTTCAGTGACTGCATCTTTGTTAGCAGCTTCTCTTTGAGCAGCGACCGGCCAAAACTCTTGAGCTTTTTCACATGAAAACTTTCTCGAGGCAGTTTTCATGAATGGGGACAAAATAAGGCTTGAAACTCTTAAAAATTGAAGTAATGTTTGTTGTTTTTGGACAATGATCAGTAAAGAGATCCTTAACCTTCATCATCATCCTGAGCAGGTAATATACCTCCCTTCTGGTATATCAATATATTGGTATAACCTATCATCATAGAGACATAAATTACGTGATATTAGTTTGAACGTCTACCGCAGCCGCTGCGCTGATAATTTTCCAAGTGCTTATGAGCAGCAATATTGGATATTTGATCGCCAACAGATTTACCAAGCTGTCATTCAAACAGTATAAATACAAATTTAAAATAAAAGGAGAACACGCCTAAGCTGGATATAGGCTACAGCAGTCGGCTTAACTGAATGGCACAACAGGCAGCTCAGGGATGGATGTTTGCTTCAAGTGACAGACCAGGTAAGTGAAGTTATATTATCTTGCTGTATGTGTCGTTTTCTTTACATTTTCTGACTAAAAGCCACCAAAAAGCCATTTTAAAGTGGTTAAGCAAATAATGATAATAACAATAATAATCGGCAGGGATCCCCAGACCAATACAATTATTGTGCCTCCTCTATTTTAAAACCCACGAGCCGCCACTGCTAATTAATATAATAACAAATAGCTTTTCTAGTGCTGTCAAACGATTAATCTCGTTTAATCACATCCAAAATAAGAGTTTTTGTTCACAAAATATATGTGTGTGTGTGTGTGTGTGCTTGTATATTTATTATGTATATATAAATACAAATACATAAATGTATATATTCAAGAAAAATATGCAATGCTTATATATTAAATATATTTATATATCATATAAATTATATGAATATAAACATATACATGTAAATATTTTCAAAATATATATTGTATGTGTGTGCTTTTATATATGCATAATAAATATTATATATATACACCACCCCCACAGTCTGTGGAGAATCAACAACTGGCTGATGATCTGAATGTGTTTTACTGCAGATTTGAACAGGATAGTCTACCACCCCCCATCCGCTTTGATCTGCACTTCACACATTCACCTACCACCCCTGCGACCCCACTCCCTCCCTCCCCCACCATTCAACCTGCGCTTAAGGTCTGTGTAGAGGATGTGAACAGGGTCTTCAGGAAGCAGAAATCTAGAAAAGCTTCAGGCCCAGACAGGGTATCACCTGCCTGTTTAAAATCCTCAACAGATCATTGGAGCTGTGTGAAGTTCCCTGCTGCTTCAAATGCTTCACCTGACCCTGCTGCTCAAAGCTTCAAACATCAGAAAAAGCCCAAAACTCACTGGACTTAACGACTACAGAAATCTCTCACATCTGTGGTCATGAAGTCACTTGAGAGACTGTGCCCACCTCACGGGATCTTGCTGGATCAACAGAGCAAACAGGTCGACCTGTGGATGATGCAGTCAACAGGGACTTCATCTTCCTGCAACACCTTGACAGACCTGGGATCCATCTGTCAGTGGATCACCAGCTTCCTGACAGACAGTAATAACATCATGACTGACCTTCTCTCAGACAAACTCACACAGCTCTCTGTGCCCACCTCCATCTGTCAGTGGATCACCAGCTTCCTGACAGACAGGCAGCAGTTTATGAGGCTGGGCAAACTCACATCCAGGACTATCACCATCAGCACTGGCGCCCCCCAGGGATGTGTGGTTTCCCCCCTGCTCTTCTCTCTCTACACGAATGACTGCACTTCAAAGGACCCCTCTGTCAAGCTCCTGAAGTTTGCTGATGACACTACAGTCATCGGCCTCATCAAGGATGGAGATGAGTCTGCTTACAGACAGGAGGTTACAGAGCTCACTGTCTGATGCGATCATAACATCCAGGGGCTGAACATGCTCAAAACTGTGGAAATGATAGTGGACTTCAGGAGGAACCCCCCTGCACTCCCCCAATCACCATCATGAACAGCACTGTGGCTGCAGTGGAGTCATTCAGATTCCTGGGAACCACCATCTCTCAGGACCTGAAGTGGGACACTGACATAGACTCTATTGCAAAAAAGGCCCAACAGAGGTTGTACTTCCTTCACCAGCTGAGGAAATTCAACCTGCCACAGAACAAGATAAAACAACTCAAATCAACCACCACTGAGACTATCACTGTTCACCCACAACTGTCTGGTTTGGTTCAGCTACCAAATCAGACATCAAGAGACTACAACGGACAGTCAGGACTGCTGAGAGGATTATTGGTGCCCCTCTGCCCAGCCTCCAAGACCTTTACATCTCCAGAGTGAGGAAAAGGGCACTACAGAGTATTGAGCACCAGAACAGCCAGGCACAAGAACAATCCCCCCCCCCCACCCCACCCACAGGCTTTATTCAACCTGAACAATTAATCTTCATAATTAGACATCATCCATCACAAATAACATAGTTATCTGACATTTATATTAAACTGCTCGCTTTGTAAATAGCATATCTGCACACTAATAATATATCTGTACATTTATCTAAAAAATTAAAAACATTTCCCTATACTTCTATTTCTGTATATAGTACATTATTATATATATATATATATATATATATATATATATATATATATATATATATTAGTGCAGACATACATATGAATAACACAGTAGGGATGTAATATAACACTATGTCTGTACTTTCTTCTGCACTGGAAGGTCCTGTCGTCAAGTCAAATTCCTTGTGTGTGTAAACATACTTGGTAATAAAGCTCTTCTGATTCTGATTCTGAATATACACAGTACACAAACATATATTATGTAAACAAAAACTTTTATTTCGGATTAAATTAATCATGATTAATCATTTGACAGCACTAGTTTTTTTTTCTACCATTTGTTTATTAATTATGTTTTTTTTTTTTATAGTTTATTTTTATGTGGTTGTGTTGTAATTGTTGGATACAGTCTAGAAGGTAACATATAAAACATATCTGTTGTGTGGTAAATATATATTATATATAACATATAAAACATATCTCCGTATAAAAAAAAAAAGTATCAGTAAAAATAAAAAAAAATGTGGTTGTGTTGTAATTGTTGGATACAGTCTAGAAGGTAACATATAAAACATATCTCCGTATCGCATAAAAAAGTATCAGTATCAGTAAACATTACACAATACAGCACACACACACACACACACACACACACACACACACACACACACACACAAGCTTATTAATACACATCCATCTGCAGTCCAAATACTTAAGTACCTTCCATTCCTCTGAATCCTGCAGCCTACTTAGACCTCCTATTCTGATCAATTAATTTTACTGACTGATAAACAAAAGATTTCTGTAATCTGTTCATTCTAGCATATTGTAATCTCAGTCTTCTATTCAATGGCAAAAGTTGATATTCCTCATACAAAATATGGTAAAAGTCAGACATAATTTCACCTGTCAGGGACAACACAACTCATGAAAACTTGACTCCAGCATTTGACCCACAATCTTAGAACAGTGAGATATCTATCTCACCAATCAAGCTTTGAGTTCAACAGAGAGACAGCTATACCATGCACATGTTGCAAAAACACTCTGTATTACAGATTGAAAAACATGAGCAAAATCTGTTAGTTTGCTCCAAAAAACATCACTTGAGGAAGTAAATACGCTGTTACAACAAACATACTCTATATGTGCACTCCATGATAAAGCAGCGTCCACAAAGACACCACAAGAAATCATCTTCAGTCCCCAATAAAGACAATAGCACTGTGTCATCCGAGAACTTCAATATGTATGTATTTACACTGTCAGATTTACAATCATCTGAATACAAAGTAAAAGGAAAAAGCAAACTCACACACCCCTGAGGCACTACTGAATAAGTAACTATGGAATTTGAATATGTCTGATTAACTCTAACTATCTGTGTTCTACCTATCAAAAATGAATAATACCAATGAATCAAATAAGGATTTACTTTCATTTGAATATTTTTTGTCAATAGAAGCTCTGGCTGTATTGTACTGAATGCAGAAGTGTGTTTCACCACTGAGAAACACTCTGTTTTGTGTTGGCCGCGTATGAGGCAGAATGACTCAATGGCTCTCACAGTTCAAAGTGGAAGTGGATGAATCTGAGTCATTTTGATGATGTGATTCTCCATGCGGCGCTGAGAGCCACTATGAATGGACATTTAAGCTGTTCAAGTACAAGCTTACAGCTATTCAGTTGCCTGTTATCACTAATTACACCAATTTGCTAATCAAAACGAAAAAATGAAAAAAAAAAAAAAAAAAAAAAAAAAAACAATTTCTGCTATCAGCGTCATGTGTTTTTACCTTTAGGTTGCTTTAAAAAAAAAAAAAAAAAAACCTTCCTCAGATCTCTCTCTCTCTTTCTCTCTCTCTCTCTCTCTCTCTCTCTCTCTCTCTCTCTCTCTATATATATACATACATACACACACACACACACACACACACACACACACACACACACACACACATTTGAGGTCAAATGTTTACATTGCCCTTTCAGAATCTGCAAAATGTTAATTATTTTACCAAAATAAGAGGGATCCACAAGAGAAAATACTAGTTTTTCAACATTTTTGTGTATTTGAACCCTTTCCAATAATGACTGCATGATTTTGAGATCCATCTTTTCACACTGAGGACAACTGAGGGACTCACGTGCAACTATTACAGAAGGTTCAAACGCTCACAGATGCTCCAGAAGGAAATACAAGCATTAAAAGCCGTGGGGTGGAAACTTTTGAACAGAATGGAGAAGTGCTACAGAAGATAGTTACATGTTTCCCAGAAAACCAAATAAGTTCATTTTACCCTGATCTTCAAATTCAAAAAGTTTTCACCCAAAAAGCGTGGTTATAAATCAACTGACCCGGTCAGCTGTCACAGTTCACATATACGAGCTGTTTCTCAAACTTCAGCACCACATTTGGACTGAACTCATATCAGTTGTGGGTTTAGATGGAAAGATGTCTTCAGTAGTGTGAAGTGTGAATGCGGGGTCTGAGCACTTCTGCTCTCTGCCAGTCACAATCATATGGTGGTCAGCTGAAGCAATACATGAGTTTCTCTGACCTTTGAAGTGTCAGCAGCACAAATATATTACATGGATCACACCATCGGGGGAAACGTCAGGATGCAGTCCATACAAGAGAAGAAAAGATGAAAAAAAAGAAGTACAGGCCACCAAGGCGATGTGTTTTCTCATTAGTCCATCAGATCTTGAGACTTGAGCTGCTTTTTTAAAAAGTTTTTTACAGAAAGGAGTGTAGCAACACACAAAATTAGTATCCATTTTTCATAAACACTGTACAATCTAATGTTGTAATGCTAAAATACAATTTTAAATTCAACATGATTGATTTTAAGTTTAAATATTTTAATTGACATTAAATTACTTAATTATTTCAAAACTTTGGGTTGGTATGATTTTATAATGTTTTTCTATTTTTTTTAAACAATGTTTCAACAAGGCTGCATTTATTTGTACGGAAGAGGATTAGGGCCAAGCAATAATAAAAAAAATAAAACCATCTCGAGATTAAAGTCATTATATTGCGAGATTAAACTCGTTAAATTTCGAGAATAAAGTCGTTGTGTTTCGAGAAAAAAAGTCGAAATGAAATGTAGAGAATAACGCATTCGATCAGTGTTCATTGCATAGCCTATAGAGGACATGGCAGAGTTGGATCACTTAGTCAAGCTATATTTTAGACTTTCTTTCAGTAACAAAGAAATACTATCAACTATAGCTAATTATGACACAATAATAATTAGCACCACGAACTTTAAAGAGAATTTGCAAGCGGCTAGGTCTTTTTTAGAAGAAAAAAATCCGTCCAATTTGCGCGATGTAGGCTACTCGCTTTTGTCCAACATGAAATGACAACCAGAGGACAAATGCAAGGTTATCGCTGGCTTCACCCAAATGCACTCTGGCACTTGGACAGCTATGATAAATTAAAACCGTACGGCATTGCCATTAATGGCGTGTAATGTACTGAGTTTATTCTGAAGATTGTATTTCGACTTTTTTTTTTCGAAATTTAACGATTTTTTTTTCTCGAAACACAAACGACTTTATTCTCGATATTTAATGAGTTTATTCTCAAGATTGTATTTCGACTTTTTCTCAAAATTTAATGAGTTTAATCTCGCAATATAATGACTTTAATCTCGAGATGGTTTTATTTTTTTTATTATTGCTTGGCCCTAATCCTCTTCCGTATATTTGGTAAAAAGAGCAAATTGTGAAATATTATTACAATTTAAAACAGCTGTTTTCTATGTGAATATATTGTAAAATGTAATTTATTTCTGTGATGTGCAGCTGTATTTTCAGCATCATTACTCCAGTCTTCAGTGTCACATGATCTTCAGAAATCATTCTAATATGATGATTTACTGCTCAAGAAACATTTCTGATTATTATCAATGTTGAAAACAGTTGTGCTGCACAATATTTTTTTGTGGAAACTGTGATGCATTTTATTTTTCAGGATTCACAGATGAAGAGAAAGTTCAAAATAACAACATTCATTTGAAATAGAAATCTTTTGTAATGTTATAAATGTCTTTATAATCTTTTTCCCTTAAAAAAATGCCCACAAATATTGGAATAGTACTGTATTTAGACAAAATATTATAGAATTTTAATACTGTAAATGTATAGGTTATCGGCCATAATAATAAAATAACTGTTGCCTTAACAATATCAACAAGTAGCAGTCTCACATTTTCACTGTGTTAAAGTGATCAGCATAAAGACACTTTTGGCTTTCTATTAACAACACAAGACTTCTTGTGAAAGTCTTAATGGTTTGATTCTACATGACAAGTGTATGTAACAATTTAGTGCTCCGCTCTGAAGAGCATTTTTCATCTCTCACATCGATCTTTTATGCAATATGAGCCCCCATTCACGTTCCTGCAGTACATTTAACAGAGAGAAAGTGATCTGCCTTTCAATTACTGACTTATATTCAAACCAAATAATATCACTGAAAATGAATATGTCTAGACCGTTTATTCAGAAATCCTGCAGGTTGGTAAATAGAATCAGTTTCTAGTTTCCTGGTCATCGTATGTTCTTTATGTCAGCTTAATATAGACATCAAAGCCCAAGTTTCATGCAGTTTAACCAAAATTTATTCAGACGTCTTCAACAGTTCTCACATTATATCACAGTTTATTAGCTATAGTTTAGAAAATGGTAATAAAATAGGACAAGAGTTAAACTGTGTCAGAACAACTTCATCTTGATAACTTTGATAGAAAGGTATGTAATGAATTCAGTTGAGTGGCTGTCAGCTGTTAAATTTAAAGGGTCCTATTATGCTCTTTTACAAACTCTTGATTTTGTTTTGGGGGTGTACCAGAACATTCTGTCATGCTTGGTGGTTTATTTTTCACATAATTTACATTATAACAAGACCTTTCTCCCCAGCCTGGCACAAACTGCTCGATTAGTTCTGGGTTTGATGAAGGCCTGCCTTTCGAAAAACAGAACGTGTTGTGATTGGTTAGCTGTCCTAGTGCGTTGTGATTGGCGAACAGCTAAGATGGTGTTTCAGTACTGCCCCGCCCCCTGCCAAAGCAGCAAGTTCCCTCTGCTCTGGTATAGTTTAGGATGGAGTCAATATTGCCACATCAATTTAAGCCGGATTCAGACCCCGAGAATACTGAACAAGAGGATCACGCAGAACCTTTGCACACATATATATGCACATGTAAAAAAAAATCTAAAATAATATTTGCTTTCTGAATAATTTTTGGTTTGACTGTATATAAGTTCAGCTGAACCTAAACTTCTGCATGTGAATGAAGCATCAGATCCTCGCTGCTGTTTTTGACTCACATTCTCACAGGATGATTAAAGGCTCCCAAAATTTCATCTGATGTTCTGTATCTCTGACATCAACCGGCGTAATAAGTTGGACCGAGGACATGCAATCAAACCGAGGGCTCAGATGCAAAGCTGTTTTCTGGAGCCACCGAAGCCTCCAGATCGGTTCCACCTGCGCTCTGGTCCTCGAGGGGGAAGCAGAGGGGCTAATGAGGCAGTTTGAAGCTTCATCCGCTGCTTTTCTGGGCCCCGTGACACTGGGACTGAGGAATGAAGTTGTCTCTCCAGTTTGCCTTCAAAGCGAGGGATCTGTAGGCCTGCCATCACGTCAGATGAGAGGGAGAGAGGAAGAGCGAGCGCTTGGTCTGCTGTCACTGGGACCGGCGGCTCTGATCTGCTCAGCGTCAGACCACAGCCAGGACTCGCTGCTCTAAACCCTCAAACTCTACTGCCCTCCGGCGAGATGCATAACCTGAATTGCCTTCATGAAAAAAGGTAAATGTGAGCCGTGGATGCTGCCCTATATAGGAGCATCTGCTTAGGTGATGCACTGCGGATCCTCACAGGAAACCAACACACAACAAGCGTGTTCAGTAAATACGGATTTTGAGACAGCTGGGATGGTGCAACCTTAACTGGTTCAAATTATGAAACGGGCAAAAATGCCCAGAGTCCAACTGCTGCTGAACATGCAATGTGATGGAATACACTATAAAAATATTAATTTATATAACACATGAATGTTTACTGTTTACGGAAAGTCTCTTCTGCTCATCAAGGTTGCATTTAAAAGAACAAAAAAACTGTAAAATATTAAAACAATATAACAAACTAATATACTATTTTAATATCTAAAGTTATAAAAATAAAAATATAAAAAAATAATAATAAAAAAAACAATAATTCATTTCTGTGATGCACAGCTGTATTTTCAGCATCATTACTCCAGTCTTCAGTGTCACATGATCTTCAGAAATCATTCTAATATGATGATTTGCTGCTCAAGAATCATCTCTGATTATTATCAATGCTGAAAACAGTTGTGCTGCACAATATTTTTGTGGAAACTGTGACACATTTAGTTTTTTTCAGGATTCAAAGATGAATAGAAGGTTCAAAAGAACAGTAATAATTTCAAAAATAAATAATTAATGAGTCAGTCAGTCAATCAATCATTTTTGATCAATTTAATGCATATTTGCTAAATTAATGAATTAATGAGTCAGTCAGTCAATCAACCAATGAATGAATGCATCAATCAATCAATCAATCAATCAA
Source organism: Cyprinus carpio (assembly GCF_018340385.1). Lineage (NCBI taxonomy): Eukaryota > Metazoa > Chordata > Actinopteri > Cypriniformes > Cyprinidae > Cyprinus > Cyprinus carpio. The sequence goes on from NC_056620.1 coordinate 361,403, forward strand.
TCAATCAATCAAACTCACCCCAACTTTTGAATGGTATTTTATATAAACATAATATATAAAATATATATTTGAATAACCCTTCAATAGTGAGAAGAGAAAGACTGTATACCCCCAAATAATACAATAAATAGAAACAATAAAAATACAATAAATCAATAAAAACAAAGAGCAATGGTGCTGATCATGCACTGAATCAATTCAGATGACTAACTCACTCACTGATGTGACTCAGATGACTCAATTCTTCACTGAACTGCAGGCTATCTTGTCCAAATGATGCTACTGTGTGACTGCTTACTGAAAGCAATGCTAGTAATACTAATCTTCACTGAAGATAACTCACTCAAAAGCACTGAAATAGCAGCAGAGGCTGCTACCAGCACACTTCACTTTTGTGATGCTACTCTGCAGGTGATGAGCAGAGCTGGTTTCCTTCAGACCAGAGAGTCTCGTTCCTCACAGTCTGAGGGTCCTTTAGGTGTTTTTGAGGATTGAGTTTGGCCACAACACCATAAAGCCCAGATCAGTGGAGTGTTGCAGTGATGTTTATAAAACTTCTATAAGTTTCTCCGATCTGCATATATAATCATTGAGCTCAACTAGAGTGACCATCAGCTTCTTGGTCACCAGTATAACCAGGCCCATTCTGTCCAGGAGGCCAGCTCTAGGAAGATTCCTAGTTGTTCCAAGCATCTTTCATCATGGATACTGGAGGCCACATGCTACTGTAAACCATCAAATATATTCATTTTCAGCTGTTAGGCCTTTTCTGAGAGGTGTGTGCCTTTCCAATCATACTCGTTCAAATGAATTTGCCACAGTTTAACTCCACTCAAAGTGTAATAACATCTACAACCGACATCTGTGCTCCTGAGTGTCCCAGAAAAGGGTATGAATACTTATGAAAAGGAACCATTTCAGTTTTTTTTTTTTTTATAAATTTGCAAAGTTGTTACAAACCTGTTTTGTGTTTTGACGTTATGGTGTATGGAGTGTTTATTAATATGGAAAAAGGTAATTTAAAGCAGTTTAACATAATGCTGCAACATAAAATGTGAAAAAAAAAAAAAAAAATTAGAGTACAATGAAAACTAAGTTTATTTGATTTGATTTCTTTGCTATATATATTATATATATATATATAGTATAGTATGTGCAGCATACAACAAAACTGATCTGACATGCAGTGTTTTATTTTATTTATTTTTTGTATCAGAGAAAAATAAAACAGAAAAAATGGATTAGGAGAATTATGGAAGGAAGGTGGGGAGAGAGAACAAAAAGCTAGAATAATATGCAGGAATTCCATCACAGGAACTGTATTTAATGGAGTGAGACAGTTTTGGGTGCTGCTAATGTTCAAAGTATTCTGGTGTGTGAATCAGAGGTACAAATCTACATACATATTCATAAGTAACCCAAACAAACAAACAAACTCAAGGTATGTAGGAGACACAGACAGACATCTGGGGAAATGGAGCCATGACAGCTGAAACAAAACAGCCATTAGACACAGGAAGTGAACAAACGCACACTGATGCCGCTCTCATTCAGACGTCATGGAGAACTGCACCGAGGAACGGAGAGGATTGCAGTCACACACCTGCTCAAACTCTCTGAACTCAAGGTTAAAGCTGTCAGGGATCAGCAGAAGTGGATGTTGAGATGGTGTCACTAAAGCAGTGCGCCTGCTGAATGAAGATCACGGACGCTTTGATACTGAGCTGCATGTGCTCTGGGGTTTTTAGACAGCTTTACTCAATCACTTTTTCATAGATATACATGTGCATATTATATGCATGCACATGCACGCACACACACACACTCACTCACACACACACACATACACACACACACAAACACACACATTTCTTTGTCATTATGACTCTCTTACAGTTTACTATTATTTAAGAATTAGAAAATATAAAGTTATATAAAAGCTTTTAAAACTTTGTGTATATGTTCTTTCTCTTTTAATATAGTGTTTATTGTTATTTATTAAAATTAATAACAACAGACAAAGCAAAAAAAAAAAAAAAAAAAAAGCCAAAAATGCAATTAAATTAAAAAAACACTGAAAGAAAGTTTTGAGTCATTTGTTTAAGTGTTATATAAGCTGTTTTTGCACTTAGGACAAGCTTATAAATCATCTGTCATCTGCACTAATAATGCATTTTATTTTTTGGTGTATATCCATCACATTCCAAATAAAATAAGAAAATAATCAAATGAGATGAAGTACCTTTCATTTGTTAAGTATTTATTCATTCACAATATACATTACCTCATGATTAATTCATATTTGTGACATTTTTCCTTTGAATTTCCAAAAAAAAACAAAACAATATATTTGAATTAATTTTAAGTCCCCTGTTGACACATGTATTTTTTGTTTTAAAATAAGTCACATAAACAATTGCAGGTATGTTAGTGGCACTGTCAGACAGATGCAACTTAAACAAATATCACTTCACTTCTGAAAGCTTCCTCAGCGGCACATGTTACAGTTTTTCTCAGTCGCTTTGGTGCGTTTTTCACATCATCCCTAACATGTGCAAAATAATAAGTGCATTTCTCAGACACCTTTGTACAAACTGCAATATACAATAGATATGTTTCTAAAGCTAGTCAGTCACTAAAAATCCTATTCATGCCAACGATCATGTCAGTGCCATCAGAATGATAAGTCATTGAGTCATTGTTCACATTTTGACGACATTTTACATGAACAATGACACAAAAACTAACCATGTACTTTGACAGTATTACCAGATGTAAACTTAGGCTACAGTTTGGATGACAGTTACACGCAAATGCACAAGGCTGCACTTCTATGGCATATATCAATTTCAACAGTACCATTTACATATTACTGTATGTGGTTATTGATTGAAAGAGACAAAAGAGATTTTGTTTTTCTAAGCTTTTACTAGTGCTACTTTATGAAAGAAAACAACAAAATAATTTACAGTAAGAAAAAGACAAGGGGCACAAAGGAAAATAAAAAAAACTAAAATTAGAAAGAAACACAGGAAACACCCCTAAGGCACAACTTTGCCCGCAGCACTGTTCTAGTGCTGTCTCTACACATCCAGACGTTCCTGTCTGTCGGCCCACATATTCTCATCCACATCACACCGGATATTTTCCCTTCCAATGCAACGTGGAAAGAATCTTTTGGAAGGCCTTATCCATCCTCTGCAGGCGTCTACTGTGATGTCCTCACATGCTGCATCCATTGCAGCCAGCAGGGTCATCTGTGTGTGTGTGGCTGACGATCATGGGTTAGGACGCCATGCTCTGAAATAGCAGCACACATGGTGATATTTCCTCCCCTTTGGCCTGGCAAATCCACAGTAGCTCACAGTAGCCAGCCTCATCCACGTATACAAAGTTGTGAGAGGGTTCACTTGATTCCAACTCCATTATACGCTATATCCCAGAACACACAGTTGAATTTGTTTTGGTAAGGAAGAGTGACATAAAATGTACATATATTGCATGTTCCTTACACAGCAATGGAAATGTGTGCAGTTTATGCTTACTGTACTATGTATCACTATAAAATGTTGCTGTAAATTAGTTACATAGATATATGTTTTACCTGTACATACTGGTACCGTAGATCCTTAACTCTGTCATCATTCCTTTGGAATGGTACACGGTACAGCTGTTTCATACTCATCTGGTTTCTGGTGCAGCACCCTGTCGATGGTGAGATGCTAACCGTAAATGTTTTCAAAGACATCGTTGTCTTCTATAATGGTCCTTTGTATTTCCCTGAGTCTCATAGCATTGTTTGCTCAGACCATGGTGCAAATAGCCTCCTCCTGTTGAGGTGTGCAAAGGCGTCCTCTGCCACCGGTTTGAGGTAATCTTGCGGTCCTATGTGGGGACAAATGCAGTGATGCATCGCACACTTTCACATAGACAAAAAATTATGCAAACACACATTTTACTGTAAAACATACAGGTGGTTGCATGTAAGGTGCAGTATGTATCTGCATAGAGCATATTTCTGTATGCTGTGAAATACAAGTGGACTACTGTAATATGAAGCATTATAGGAAGTAAACAATATACTGCTTATATACAGTAACAGTGCACTGTACATTGGTGGACATACCTGTTCTCTCTTCGAAACGTTTGAACTATTGAGGACACGGTTGATCACCCAATATTCGGCTGCACCCTTCGACCAAAAAAATAAAAATAAAGGCCATGATTGACAACATGGTTCTACAATAGTGGCTCTAATGTCATCAGATATGCGCCTATGTCCTCATCTGCCTCTTCCTCTGTTTTGCCTTCCACCACGCATCCTTGCTCCTCTTCTTCCTCCTCTTGGCTGTTGACCCTGTTCGTTTCCTGGTCCATCCATTATTGGTAAATTGCAACTCTGTGTTTGTGGTCTGTCTATATATGATTCCCAGTTGATTGTTCATGAGATGCACCTTTGACAACTGGTTGATTGTTGGTTGAAAAACACTTTACATTCCTTGAGTGAGGGTCAATTTCACCTGCACGATTCATCAATTCACGTTTTTGTACAAAAGGTCTAATAGAAATGTGTAAAACTATGCTTGACAGTTTATGACAAATAGTTCAACAATCTTGCATGTAATGGCTTATGCAAGGAACTAATGCCTAGATGTTTGAGGTGTACAAAGAGAACCATATAATACATTTTGAGCAACATGACATTAGCAACTGATAATGTAGGAAAAACCACAGATAAATGTGCATAATCAATTGGATGAATGTACAAAAGTAATCGCAACTTGTTCAAAAGAATGAGAAACTGGTTTTATGATGTGTATAAATGACTAGATGATGTGGAGTTTGTACAAACTTCTGAAAGCTTCCTCAGCAGCACATGTGTGTTACAGTAAACACCTGTTCTCTGTAAATGCAGATTAATATCACTTTACTTCTGAAAGCTTCCTCAGCAGCACGTGTGTTACAGTAAACACCTGTTCTCTGTAAATGCAGATTAATTAGGCTGCACACTAATCAAACTTTACACTAAACAAACTTTCAAATTTGCACATCAAATGTACACCTCCTCTTAGCAGGTACACACTCCGCTATCATATACAACATTGCACAATTTCTCCATCATCGGCGTCCTGCGAGCACAAAGATGACTTTGAAGTGCTTTATATTTTCATATTGCCTCCATCTCTACAGATGGACCTGGCCACTTCAAGCACTTTATAAATTCTAAAGGCTGGGCTCTCTGGCAATGCATGCTTTTTATGTAACCTTCTCACTTTAAATACTTTGGTGAGTTACAGTTTTTCTTCTCAGTCGTTTTGGGTGCATTTCTTGAATCATCGTCAAAATTTGCAAAGAAGTATGTGCATTTCTCAAAACAATTCGTACAAACAGCACCACACGATAGATTACCTGCAATTACTCAAAATCTTTACTTTAATCTTAAGTTCATCTCTCAAAACCAAGTATTTATGTCAATGAACATATCAGTGCCATCAGAATGAAAAGTCCTTGTGTCATTGTTCACAAACAAGATGTCAAAATGCTTAGTCATGTTGTCCATATAACAGTGCACTCTGGAGGGATGTTCTGATGTAAACAATGGCAACATTTTGGATGAAAGTTACTGTAGCTGAAACAGTATGCCATATGTTATGTATTCCATATATCCATTTCAAAAGTACAAATTTACACATTACTGTATGTGGGATATTGATTGAAAGAGACTGGATAGAATTCCCAGTTACACTTTTACTAGTGGTCTGACCAAAAAATAAAATAAATAAAATAAAACCCTTACAATGTAATTGTGAAAAAAAAAATAAAAAAAAAAAAATGAAAATAAAAAAATAAGTCCATTGTCAGAATTTGTAACTCTTGTGTTACAAATGGTTTATCATTGGTTGCCAATTGATTCTACCTTTCTTTCAGAGAGTCTAGTTTCACTTTTGATTACAGTCACTTGATGTTTCAATTCATGCCAAATTTATAGAAAAAGTCCCCTATAATTTATAATGTGTTAAAAATAAAATAAATGTGCTCGACAGTTTATGACAACTAGATGAACCATTTTGCATTTAATGACTTATACAATGAACTAAAGACTAGATGCACAGAAAACTAAATAATACATTTTGAGCAACATGACAGTATCAACTGATAATGTAGGAAACCGAAGACAAAATGTGCATAATCAATTGGATGAATGTACAAAAGCAATCGCAACGTGTTCTAAAGAATGAGAAACTGGTTTTATGATGTGTATAAATGACTAGATGATGTGGAGGTTGTACAAGTAGTTTTGAGAATTTCATTTCTGATCTGAGAAATTCACCAAAGCAACTGAGAAAAACTGTAATAAGAATATTGGTAACACTTTAGTGTCCAATTCTCAGTATTAACTAGTTGGTTATTAGCATGAATATTATAACTTAAAAAAGTAAATACTAACAAATTACATATTAAACCCAAAATTCTAAATCCTTAATCCTACCCAATTCCTTCTTAAACCTAACAACTACTTTACTAAGTATTAATAAGCAGTAATTAGGAGTATACTGAGGCAAAAGTTATAGTTAATCCTTAGTTAATAGTGAGAACTGAATCCTGGAATGCATGAATGAAATCTTTTTCATGCAATAAATAAATAAATAAATAAATAAATAAAATAAAATAAAAAATTCAAAATTCACAAACACTCACAACTCCTCACAACTCAATTATAAATTCAACAAGTTTGTTATTTGGGCCTAAATGTGGGTGCAATTTAATGAATTAAAAGACTGTATGAAACATTTCAAATAAAATGATTTCTAGTCTGTGTAAGCAATCAATAACCCAATATATACCGATGCACCGATACCACTTTTTTCAGAACGAGTCCGATGCTTTCATATTTGGTATTCGCCAATACCGATAGCGAAACCGATACCTGTATTTTCACAGCATTTTTTTTTTTTTTTTACAAATATTGGGTTCAAAAATTAAAAAAAAATAATAATAATAATAATACGAAGAAGAACAATCATGTTAGTTGGCTTCAGTTAGCAAACAGATATTTCCTTCAACAATTAACAAAACCAATTAAAATGTATTGTATAAGCTTTTTGTTACTTACTGTGTACTTTCACTGTTCATTTGAGGGGGTGTTGGCAATGATGGCCTTCTGGCGCATTAGAGCTGCTCCATTGCAGCAGCTCAATTCTGTAATGCAGGGAACCACTCTGGGAGTTTTTTTAAATTAGGAGTACGCATCTTTTGTACTATTTTGGTGATCTAATTTGGTTCACGTGCACTGTACGCGGACCCTCGTTTACGAATTACAACCATAATTTTAGAGCAAGCTAAACATGTTTGCATTGGTGCAGAAGACACTTCCAGCCTAGCGCGTTTCACACAGTCTGCTAGTTTCACTTTTGCTGTAATCATGTATGCTTGATGTTTAAAACAAATGTTGTTTAAAGTGAATGCCCCTATAATTTTTGTTTGTTTTATATATATACGATTTAGTTTTAATCCAAGTGCATGCGCTAATGGAGTGAACAGCAATCAAGATCATGCAACAGAAGTGCTTGCTCTCTGACTCTCTCTTGCTCTCGTTCTCGCTCTCTCTCTCTCTCTCTCTCTCTCTCTCTCTCTCTTGCTCGCTCTCCTTACCGTCAAATAACTTTAGTAACCTGTACACTGTTTTGCTTGCCTGCTTTTGACATTTCCCACTGTTCTACAAAGTGATGTATGAGATATTCACTCACACTCAATCCACTCAGTGTGCTCTGCTTATCAGCTCGTGCACATCTGCTATACAGGAATGGATATTGAATGTTTAACATTATATTAATTACTTACATGTACTTCATAGACATCCTTAATCTCTAATAACTTTATTCTCCTCTCTGTTGTTCTGTTGTCAGTGTTTCTTTTTCTGGACACAGCTCATTATAGGGGCATTCACTATAAACAACATTTATTTTCTTTTTTGTTTTTCTTTCACACGCTGTATAGTATCGGATTTTGGTATCGGGGCATTTTTACGAGTACGAGTAGGAGTACAGGAGCGCAGTATCAGGCCCGATACCGATACTGGTGCATCCCTACACATAAGGCATGATTTGTGATGAAACATCATCAGCTTTAGCTGTTTCTGAAACACAGCCTATGAGTGAGTTACTATAGGAATAACTAGTACTGGTTAGAACAGAATTTATCTCTGTGGAATCACAAACACCCCGGCAGCCATAGAGCAGGCGCAGAATTTTTTTTTAAATCTTAACGTGATGATGACTCACTCAGTGGTCATTCGTTTGATGAGGTCATCTTGTCGTAATAAATAGAAGGCAATGCTCCTCATGACCCTTAATTTAGAACTTACTGTAGTTTACAACATTATATTCCGTCTCCTGAATACAGACAGCAGTACCCAGACTGACTCAAGGCTAAAGTCTGTGTATGACAATGTGTAGCTCCTCATGATTTTGGATTGTATGCAAGTCATCATTTGTAAACGATAATTAAAATGTCCCACATAAAACAGATATAAAGCTCATCCCACTTAGTTTTAATTGCCTCCCAAGATGACTCTTTCCTGCCATTTAGAATAGTTTTTACAGGCTGCACTTTGCAAGATGTTGAGACGTCTTATTCCAGTAGGGAAACTCATCTGCGCTCATTCAGGCATATTAAAATCAGTATAATGATGTCATAACGGGATAAATAACAGCAACCTGTCAACACAGTAAATTGGCATCGCAACAGCCTAAAACTATTGTGTGACTAAGTATCAACAAGGAAATCTATATGATAATGATAGTTTGCAGCAGTTGTTTTGTATTCCAGGCGATTAATAACCAGGCCCATGCACAAACAGAAGCTCTAAGTCTCTAAACGCTGCAGCACCTCCTCCTGTCCAGAAAGGGCAGCGTCGTGGGACAGCTGGAGTCTGAAGCTGAACTGAGCCTCATGGTGCTCGCCTTGAGCATGAGTGGAGGAGCTGAGGAGCACAGGCTCTGAGCTCACATCAGCATGAGTTATGGGCCTTTCATATCACCCTGTGATACTCCTTATCCAGGAGACCCTCCAGGCTACACTGATTGTATTCTGTCCACTGAGACTGTATCTGTCCTCCTTCACCTTTCAAGGGAGATTTCAATGAAAGTCATTTGCATTCTCTTTAGGCATTTCTGCGGTTTGGAGTGCTTTTTCAGTGCGGCATTGAGTGTAGCATTGCAATGAATCATTTAATTCAAGAGATTAATTTAAAAACACGTACCAATTTGGGATCATAACACGTGGCTGACTTTATGGCCGATTGAATCATTCACTCAATTGATTCATTCAAAAATGCCGATTTATTCGTCAACTAAACAAGTCATTGTCTGAATCATTTTATTCAATAAAAAAAGCTGATTTATTTCCAAAGGAAACAAGTGACTGTCTTTAAAAAATGAGTCACTGGATCATTCAATACAACAACTGATTTGTGTAAAAAACAAACAAACAAACAAACAAAAAAACTAGTTCATCAGAAACAAAACAAGTGATTATGAATTATTGAATCATTCACTCAGCTGATTCGTTCAGAAATGCTGATTTATTCAGGAACAAAACAACTGACTATTTTTTATGAATGAGTCATTATTTCATTAACTCAACTGATTCATTCAAAACACTGATTCATTTGAGAATAAAACAAGTAGCCATTTCTAAATTTGGAAACTAACATACTATCCTACCACTATTTTGCAATAGAAATATAAAAAAGGTAGAAGTATGCTAGTACACAGTTTTGAATTTAGCATGTTCTATGAGTCACTGAATAATTCACTCAGCTGATTCATTCATAAATCCTTATTCATTCAGGAATTAAACAAGTGGCTGTCTTTATAAATGAGTCATTTAATCATTAACTCAACCAGTCCCTTCAAAAATGCTAATTCATTTGTGATCAAAACAAGTGATGGTTTCCATTGAATCAACTGATTTGCTCATGAATGCTGATTTACGCGAGAACAAAACAAGTGGCTGTCTTTTTGAATAAGTCATTGAATCATTAACCCTGATTTATAAAAAAAAAAAAAAAAAAAAAATCACTGATTTATTTCAGACCTAAACAACTGATCTGTCTTATAAATCATTGAATCGTTCACTCAACTGCTTAGTTCAAAACACTCAAAATATGTTCAAAAAGACTAAATGAATCATTGAATGGTTTGCTCAATAGAATCATTCAGAATCAACGATTCACTGATTAACACTAGTGTGTCTTATTTGGACACATGAGGCATTTCTGTTGGCTTCGTTTGAAACTATTTTAGTTGGTGGAGCAAAACTACACAAGTAACTAAACACTTAAATGCAACATGGCTCATGAAAGTGGTGAAGTACTCAAAATACATTACTGCAATGATTGGGAATGAATATAGTCTTGTTTTTATGTAAAAACAAACATTAAGATATGTTGTGACTTAATGATTCAGGCCCCAGAGGGTGAGATTAGGTTTTTCAGTATTACGTTATTTCGGTGCATCAGTTTGGTTATTTGCCCTAATACTAAATTGCTCTATAAAAGGCATATTTGTTTATCTAAACCATCAGCATGTTAGCATCACAATCTGACCCCTGTGGCTCAATCAACCCTCCATCATCTCCTTTCTGTGTGGTGTGAATGGAAGGATCATCTGTGTTTATTTCTAACTTTCTGTTCTCAATCACAGCCTGGATTTGTATTTAGCCTTTGCCTTTCCTCCAGTGAGACTGTATTAAGGGTGAACCCCAAAATGCATCCCTCTTGATTGTCATCTTCAATCAAATGCTATTGATTTCCTTAAGTGCAGCATTGATTTATATGAAACCCTCAGTAAAATGGTTCCGACAGAGATGGCGTGCTCAGACCGGCTCTTATAGGGAGACTGTTTTGCTGACAGCCAGCAAAAACCCCTTTAGTGAATCAGACATCATGATGGGCAGCCTGTATTACTCAAGTCTTCAACAGCAGCCGCTCGTACATATGGAGCCAGTAGCAATGGTACAACAAACACAGACTCTCCCAATTAACATCTAATATCTTAATGTCTGTAATATCATGCCAGTTTATTTTTTTATTTTTTCAAAGCAGTGCTTTTATTAAACAGGCAAATGGAGCCCAATTCAGCTTTCATGTAAATGTAATTAGCCTGAATCAAAGAAATTATGAAAATGTAGACAAACATTTTCTGTATTATTATTATTTTTTAGATGCACATCAGTTCATATCAGACAAAAAAATCTTTATAATGAAAAAAAAAAAAAAAAAATTCTGCTTTTCACACCAGTGTTTGATCGCCAACATACTATTACTATAATTGGAAATAAATAAATAAATAAATAAACATATACATATATATATTTAATATTCGTATGCCGTATGCTATGATCAAAATGGATGACATACTGAAAAATGAAACAATGTCCTAAATGTAACTAAAAAACATCAGCGGAGGGGCTTACAATAAAAATATATTAATATTGATATATCTTTGAAATAAAATAAAAACAAACTGCATAAATATCTAACCTCAGAATGATCAAACAGTCTATTGCACATGGCATGATGCAATATCAAGCAACAATGATACAGCATTTCCTCTACAGTAGCTGTCACTTAGAGTAAAACTTTACCCATGAGCCACCCGTTCTAAACTTCGGGTTATGTGTTTGAGAACAATGGACACGCTAATTCATCACGCTTTGGATGTTTAGTTCTTTAATGACGGTATTTGTATGTCTCACATCAATTTAAAAGCATCATATCACTTGACTTCATTGTCAAAGCTATGATTAATGTCGACTGACATAATATGGCAATAAACCTCCATCAAATGATAAAAGAACTCTACATGACAGCCTATAAGTTATGTGTCTAATTAGGCAAAGAACACATAACTTGTGAGAGTCGTGCTTTGTTTCATGCATACATTCCCTGCCTTTCATATTTTCCAAGAGGCTGTAGTTACATTTATATTTTCCTGTGCCCTTTCATATTTTCAAAGAGGCTGTAGCCTTTTGCTGTTGATGCAGTTCTTCAAATCTTTGTCAAGCTTTCATTGGATGAGCTAACTGTGATGTTTGTATTCAATGAGAATGCATGAATATTATTTTAAGCAAGTTGTGCCCATGCTGTCACATACAGCCACAGCAATGTGTGAAAGGTGGTTTTATTGACAGGAAGAGCATGAACCCAATGATTTTGATTGACAGAGATAAAAAGAAACAGCTCTCTCTCAATTTTTAGATCACTTTCACAGAGAGAAATGTTACTCTGCCAGTGAGTTCTGAAAACTACCGCAGGGCATGTTATGGAGCAAACTGTGATGTAGCTGTCACGATCGCCTTAATATGTAGTTCAGAAGTGCGAGGAGTGCTCAGACAGCAGGCTTTGCCATGTTTGGACTGGGTATATGATGCTTGGTTTGCTTACTTGTTCCAAACTGGAGTTTGCTGTCACCTCCCTCCCCTGCACGACTCTTGTCACACTATATTATGCTATTACATCATCGACATGAGTACTGTGCCATTTGTTTATCACTGTAGCTAGTTAGTGACTCAGCCAGCTTAACTGTTTTATTCATGTTTTTATCTCTTTGGTAATGACCAAAACAGAATCGGTGAGTAGAACAGTGTTTGTCTGCTGCAGATGCATCGCAAGAGACATAAGGAATGCAAACTGCTCACCAAAGACGATTTCTGTGGAGACAAGCAGCAGTGAAAAAAAAAAAAAAAAACAAACAAAAAAAAAAAAACTAAATGGTGCTTCACTTTCAACCCAATGATTAATTAGTGGTACAGACTATTTTAAATGGATACATTGTTCCACCAGTAGGCGGCAACAAGCGACTGAGTCATTGAATTATTCATTCAACCGATTTGTTCAAAACACTGCGTCATTCAGAAAAAAAAAAAAAAAAAAAAGTCACTGACTGCATCCACATATGCATAATAGTCAATACTTCCCTAAAATAGTTTGTGAGCGAGTATTATGTGTGAATTCAAGGTATTTATAAAACAGCAGGCAAAAAGTACCTGGATGTACGACTGCTTCCGGTGAGATTCTGAAGTGTGCAACTAATGGACACTTTACAATCCCATGAGGCCACAGGAGAGATGGATGTCAGTGAAGCTACAAAACTGACACTGGTTAGTCATATGATAATGACTACATTTTGTCACTGAAGATAAATATCTGTCAAATTTAGTACACATATTTTGTGCGGAAGAATTAGCTAACAAATCTGAAGATGTTTTTGTGATGCATGTTCCTTAACTGAATATATGGAAGCTTGATTTCGCCAATTAATATATAATTAATAAATAAATAAATATATTTTTTCTCACAATTACGTGATATAAACCCACATTTTTTATTTATTTTTTATTTTTTGCTTAAAATTTGCGAAATATAATCTCACAATTGCAAGTTATAAAGTCAAAATTGCAAGAAATAATCTAGCAATTGCAAATTATAAAGTCAGAATTGTGAGACATAAACTTTTGCAAAACAATTGTAAGAAAATATATATATATTTTTTTTTCCTTAGAACTGGGCTGAATAACTCACAATCCTGACATTATTTCTCACAAATACACATCATTTCTGCACATTTATATCCTATAATTCTGAGTTAAAAAAACTAACAAACAAAAAAAAAAACGGTTGCATTCAGTAGCAACACAATTGACAGAGTCATTGAATCGTTTACTCAACCAATTCACTGAACAACACTGATTCATTTATTAGTGTTACCCAGAGATGCGATTCTGCTATTGTCCCAAAACTATTTTCATAAGAAACAGACAAAGTAACTGCCAATATTTTGTCTACCATATCTTAATTTCTTGTCTATCGAAGCATACTGCTGCATAAAAGCCACACTCACAATCCATCTGTTTACAGAATATCAATACGACTGTGATTACCTACACAACACGGCTGCAACCAAAATCTTGCCTGTGTGATTTTGTTTATATAATAAGAAGTTTATTATAAAAATATTCAAATACACAACGATCTCTTGTTTAATATGCAGTACTGCATAGTTGATTTAGAGTGTAGGGAAATGGATTAGAACAGTTTTGAGTTATTTGGTTTAAAAAAGCTGAAGAAATCCTGCTCTAAGGGATATTTTACCCTGGATTCTATCTGTATTTCAGCACGTAATGGTAACCGAGCCGAAACATGCTGCCCAGGGATCAAAATGTCACTCTGCATCATATTTTGCTATTTAAAGAACCTCCTCGCTGGTGCATTTGAGACATTTCTCTATCTGCCCATCTCTTGCTTTCTACTCTCTGTTGTTGATGTGACCTGTTGCACTCCAATGCTCTGTCAGTTGTTTGCAATTTGGCGTTAAAACTTCCAGATGATGGCCATAAAAGGCCAATATCGACCGCGGGATGAAGAATCACAAGCAGACAGATAATAAGAGCTGAATCACCAGAGGCCTTTCCTCTCTGATATGTATCTAAGTGGGCCAGCACACCTATATGCTGTTATCTGCTGCTGGAAATTGTCTAGTGTAGTCCAGCTGGAGAGAGATGTTATAGCTGTAATGGTTGTTATTGGTAGGTATTACCTGAATTGATTGTGAGTGACTGGAAAAGATTTCAGAAACAAGTTTGCTATGTATAATCAATCACGTATGACTGCCTCACTGTTAATCAACGGTGACATATCCTCAGATTGGCTCTTTAATCTCAGGTAAATAAAACCAGAAGACTGAAAAAGAGCAAACCGTTCTTCGCTGTGAATGCCGTATGTTTTACCCATTAGTTGCATGTACCAGGATATTCATATGCATTAATATTTAACTTTTACATCTACATTTTTAAATGTGGAACCATAACTGGGCATATTGACAACATCTAAAATGTATATGTTGTCACACATGTACAGCTTTTAAAACAAACAAAAATTTGTGTGTGAATCTAATATATCATACATTTTATTATTATATACTGTTGATATTTTTGACAACATATATAGATCACAGTTTTGGTACGCATATGGTGTGATGCCACGGAACATATTTAATAAATCTCAATGATTAAATCCAATAAAATCTACATATAACTTCTAATTAGAATTAATATGAACTTCAGATTTCTCTAAGCTTGTTCATAATTAAAATGCTTGCATTTTAAGATGCTATCAATGAATTAATAATTTGTGGTTCAGTCTCTATACAAACATAAGAAATCGTATGTGTGCTAAAATCACATTTTACCTGAGATAACTTTGTATTGTATCTGGTCGACTCTTTTACTCTAAGTGCCTTACAGTGCAATCAATGTATGTATTTTGCTAGAATTCATTGCATTTCCAGTGAAACAGACCTATGACCTTGGTGTTGTTAATGCCATATTTTACCTCTGGCTGCTAGAAAAGCATTCTATTTACAAGATGTGTGCTTCTTAGGGATTACATGATTATATACAGATGTCTTGATACTCTATCATTGCTATATTTACTATAAAAAATAAATAAATAAATAAATAAATAAAAAACACCTACACTGAGCTCTTTTTAACTACTCACTCACATTTTAAACATCAATAATCAACCGTCATACAGCATCATTTGCTTATTCCTCACTAATAAGTCAAGGTTTCTTAAACTAAAACAGTCAGTGATTACATGACCATTTCCACTCTTTCGCTTATTCTTAAATGGCTGTTTTTCCCGATGTACCTTTAAGACTTCTGTAATCGGCAACTTTGCATGAATTTTTTAATGATTTATCTTTTTAGTTTTGAAAAGTGTCTACAACTATTTTTTCTCTTAATTTACTTTTCAAGGACAGTTTGATGTATCACGATATAATGCCTCTACATGAAGAATTGCCACTTTCTTGCAGCCATGCCTTAGAATCTGCAATCATATTTGAGCATTTTGACCAACATTTACCTCCATTAGTATCATTTTGATCACTTGGCCCTCCTTAAATGTGGTGAATGTTCCTGGGGAAGTCAAACCTGTCAACCCATCTAGAGGTCATTCTCACCCACTTTACTGTGAATAGTGTGGGTTGGTCTTGCAATTTATTTTATCATCGCTGTAACAAACTTCTGAGTGCGAGAGAAGATTTGACCCTGTGGAAACTCACTAACTGGTTTAAATGGAATTATGAGGCATGATATCTGATAAAGCACTACACTCATGTGGGTGTACGAGGTTGGAGAAGGTCATGATTTTAACATGAATTTGGCCTGAAAGGCTGCTTCGTTGTGGAAACAGTGGAATGGTGGTATTTTTAAAAATGCTTATGCAACTTACATATAACCCACGGCCAATTTCAAAAGGCCTGATCAGATCTGAACTCTGATGTGCTACTCAGCCAGAGTTTTTTGGAGTTCTATAACAGCCATCATTTCAGTTTGTTTATGCTGAAGACTTTCTGAAGACTTTCCTCCTTAAATTTTTTTGGCTCTCAAAGTGGATGAAATGCAAGCAGGTCATTTGAATTCAAACCTCATTACGTCCTGGAACATACAGATAGAGAAGTCCAATTTGCATTTAGATTGTTTCAGCAGAAGTAAATTAATCATTAAACCTTTTTCCTTCCTTCTTTCCTTTTCTTTGCATATATGCATGCACATACAGGCACAGCATGTAAAATAAAGAGATTGTGATGTCATTGTTACATACGCTTCACCCCATGTTTTTCAGAAACACAGATCACAATAAGCAAGAAAGCACATCGAGAGACAACACATTATCACTTATAGAGGTCATTTTGCTGCCCATAAACTCTGAACTGCTCATTACTATCTTAAATGTCTTTGTTCCCAGTCTCACATATAGCCAAACTTTGAACAAAACATCAAGTAAAACGTAACAAAAAGTAAAACTGCACAAAAACATACACAAGTCCATCACAAGCAACTATCCTCAACCGTGATGTCAAACTCTGCATGATCAACATAATCAAAACTTTGCTAAAAACCTGTTGCTCAAAATCTACTCCATGTCTTCTGTCTTCTGATTGATAGTTTTTTTAAATCAAGCAAAAGCTCTTTTAGTGTAATTATACAAACGTTCAGCTTCAGCTTGAGCTTCACGTGTCTTTCTGCTGTCAAATCTTGACTGATTTTAATCAAGTGAACATCAGAATAACTGCAGTAATATTTACTGGACTGAAGCAACTCGGCTTTACTTGATTCTCCATCAATCATGTTTTAGAGTCTCAAATCTGATCATCAGGATCTTTTGAGGAGTGTTTGTTTCCAGAAGCTTTACTTTCACTGTTCCTCAGTAGAGGAATGATCTTCACAAGCCTCCAGAACATCTTACATCTTCTGAGGAATTTCTTTATCTCTCAGTCATCAATGGACTGCATTGCATTATATGTTTGGATCATTTCAATCTCTTCTCACTAAGACATATTATTGTAGATATAGAGTGACAACTGGTGTTAAGATAATTTTATGTAAGTATCTATTCTTCTGTTAGAAAGATCTCATTGATTGATTCATCAATTTACAGTTGATTTACATTAAAAGTATCAGAATTGCACATTTTTTGTTAAACAGCACCTTTAAGTTTGGGTTTGTAAATAAAATGAATCTGTTTTTTCTTTCATATTCTCAATTTTTTCCCCCTCCGTATTGTCATGATTTGTTTTTTCTTTCAATGGCTCTATAAATAGTTACATAAAAAAAAAAAAAAAAAAAAAAAATTACTTGAGATTTATTCTCATAGAAGAAAAAAAAGATTATATGTAAAAAAAAAAAAAAAAAAAAATTAAAAAAAAAAAAATATATATATATATATATATATATCTGAATGTTTGTCAATGAAAGGTGCTTTTCACAGCTAGAAAGTGAAGTTACAAACCTTGACCCTTCACTCCTTTGGCATCACACACGATACATCGACAAGCACTAAAAGCTATTTCTTTAATTTAATTCTGGCTTTATAGTCTAACCTGCCACCGCAAGCATCTGGACATTTCATCGATCACTTGCTTACTTTTTCTTCACCATTACACACAGCAGTTTTTCATTCAGTCTGGACTGAATGTGACTGTTTTTCTCTTGTCAAATCTCAGGTTTGAGATCTTTTAAATGTTCATTCCACATGCACACCAGCAGCTGTTCTGGTTCTGAGCTTTGCATCCACTATACTCTTTGCATGCATTAAAAGATTAAAAGGAAGAGGAAGCCGATGCATCCTCAAAGAAAGTGGTCAGTCTCAGTCACCCACTGCAACTATTGCCAGAAATCCCCTGTGGATGGCCACAAGATCAATACAAAAATGATGAGCAGCTAAGCTGTCTTCTGTGTCCAGCAAATGAACATTCATGTTGACATTCTGAGCAAATGAAATCCCTCTCTTGGCATGTAGTGAATAATTTTTAAATTCATTTTAGAATATCTTTGAAACCCTTTGCATTGTATTTAATTTCTGAATTTATACCATATTTAAATCATTAGCAGAATGAGAAAACATTCATCTTCTTAAGTCTGGAGATCGATTCTCGTCAGTCGTGAGATGGACTGAGGCCAAGCCGGTTGAATGATTAATCGATTGATGCTGTGTGTCACTTCTCTTATTCCTGCAGTTTGTCCATCAGAGAGTCTTTCTGAAAGGTGCCCTTGTGTTACGGCTACAGGTGTTTGGCAAGGCGAAACCCGACAGGAGAGCGGCGACACCAAAGTCACCCAACAGAGCTGCCCGTTCAGATGGCAGCTGAGCTCTTACCAGAGTGTGTAAATGTGCCAAGATAAAAATAGCATGGCTTGGTAGATCTCGGTTTTGTAGGTCAGACTAGGACAAAATGGTAGACTGTCACCAAGGCTCAGGATTTGAGAAAGTGCCAGATCTAGTTTGGTTTTGATGACAACAGCTGCTGAAGTCCCTACTGGCCTCATATTGCACCTGCGTATTATAGTGTATCTCGCTGCCATGATGTTTTATTTTAAATGAAATTAATTGTTCATTTCAAATGCAAATGATGTGATCATTTACCCCCATGTTAATACGAATGTATATATTTTTTTTCTTCTGCGAAACACAATGTGAGGCAAGAAACTTATGACTTAACTTAACTTATGACTTTCTTTCTTCTTCTGAACACCGAAAAAGGTATTTTGAAGAATTTTGATAACCAAACAGTTTTTGTGACCACTGACTTCCATTATATAGAGAAAAAAACCCAATGTGTTCTTCAGAAGAAATGCACACAGGTTTGGAATGAAATGACGGCGAGTAAATTGACAATTTTCATGTTTTTTTTTTTTTTTACTATCCCTTTAAATTTCTGTCTGTTCTTCGCATAAATCATTTCAGAAGTTTTGGTATATAGTCTGTGAGTTGAATGTATGATTCTTTTATGGATACTTTTTGGAGTTTGAAAGTATTAATTACCATCCACTTTTACTGCAAATCTCCAGCTTGGACATTCTGTGTAACGTCTTATTTAATTATTTATTTACAAAGAAAGAAGTTTCACAGAAAATAAATAAATAAATAAACAGTAAAATACAATTGGAATGAATTGGACTAAATGATGAAAACAATCTTTTCATGTTATCCCTTTAAGTGTAAGGCCTGTATACATTTATTTCATTTAAGGAAGCTATTTGCTCTGGATGGGCTCTTTTGCTAGCTAAGATAATAATAATAATAATAAATAAAATAAAATATCTGAGTGGATGAACTACATCAGAAGAAAGAAAGACATAAAAGTATGTTTTAGTGGTTAAAGCAAGCTCATCATCAGCAGACTTATTGTGTAGAATAACATGAAAGACATGTTTAATTATGTAACTCAGTCATGAAATTCTACAGCATAAACCTCTTTTACATGCAATCGGCTAGAAATCACATGATTACTACATGACATTGCTGACCTCTGATTGGTTTCTGTTGCATTTGCAACCTATGAGCATGCTTTCTCAAAATTGAAATAGTCAGGTTTTTGCAGTAAGCAGGTCCTACAGCGTGTTATTAGTTCCTCTGAGACCCTCCACCTCCCCAGAACCGCCTGTCTTCATGTGTCTATTCATGCAGCAGCAGCAGATCTTACAAGCTTACCGCAGCACGTCTGTGTATCTGTTGAGACTAGAAAGTCAATAACAGCAGCAGCATAGCAGATCTACTCCATCAAGACAAATATATTAACATGATCGTATCAATTAACATGCTAAAACTATTCTGAGAGTTGTTGTGATTGATAAACAGTATCAGACCAAAGTCTGAAACAATATTAATCACATTAACTTTTATTATGATCTGCTAATGTTTGACAGCTAATACATGTGTTCATTTTAATGTTCTTTTTAAAATAAATAAATCAATTAAACAACCTTAAGTTTAACTTAAATGTCCAACTACTTTTTTACTGCCACCGGACATAATATATGCAATACGTAATGCTTTCCTATATACAGTACAATGCACAATAAACACATACACACAAAAACTCTTTGTTGTTTTTTAAAGATTACGAGTAATACACTTTTTTTCCCCCCGGCAATACACAACTGTCTGATGATACATCAACAACTAAAATGATTATGAAATCGAACAGAATCTAAATAAATTTTTCCCATGATACACGAGAACAGTTTTAAGGTTCTCCATAAAAAGTATCGATCTAAACCAAGCAAGAAAGAGACTGCAGATAAACAAATGGATATGTTCTCTCGGTATTGATGTCCTCCTCCACAGTCTGTGCCTCACATCCCTTTGTAATTATTAAAGAGCCTCGCTTTTGTAAGAAGTTAAAGGCTGAAAACTGAGGCTCTCCTTTCAAGCCTTAGGTTCATATGACTCATCTATGACATTTGCAGTCTAGAATGCCATCGCTTTTTCAATTCTTTGAGCAAAGGATGTTGAATCTCTCATTCGACAATTTATTAAATTTCCTTTCTACATATAGACCTTCAGAAAGAGGTCAAAATTCCTTCCTGTGAAAAGATTTCTCAATATGACTGAATGGGTGTTCAACAAAATGATTATTATTATTTTTTTTGATACAGAACAGAACTCTCAGAGTTTCAGAAGACATCTCAACAACGGCTATGCTTGAATGCACTCTTATAATGCAATTAAAGCAATACTGTGATTGGCACTCATGTAAACAGAATGCTGCGATTATGTTAATGTGATTATGCTCATAATAGGAGTAATTATAACTGCAGTAAATTATGTGGAGTATTGCAGTTTACAGTCATGCTTAAATCCTATTTTTCATGTGCTACTGATGCATATGACGTGCTGTGCTCATGAAAAGGCTTGCAGATTTACATAACATGGACATCATTGGTTTTACTGAAAAGAAGGATGTCAGCTGATCTACAACAGGTGCACATTTTGCATTTGACAGACAAATATTGTAGTAACTAAGTGTAGATCTATCTATCTATCTATCTATCTATCTATCTATCTATCTATCTATCTATCTATCCATCCATCCATCCATCCATCCATCCATCCACCAACCCACGCACCCATCCATCTATCCTTAAAATTTTATATCTGTTGTAGTTTAACTATTTAGGATGTCAAATTAAACTAAATGAATTAAATATGATTTTTTTTTTTCCTTTGGCATCTAGCTGAAAAGTTTTATATTTTTATTTTATTTTTACACACACACACACACACACATATACAGTATATATATATATATATATATATATATATATATATATATATATATACACACACAAATGCACTATTCTTTTACTTTCTTTTAGAATAATTTTTTTTATAGTTCATTTAAGATAACTATAATAAAATCTAAACAGGGGAAGTGCACAGCGTAAAACACATTATTTTGGACACAAGTACAATAATGAAATTTAGTAATTTACGATTTTAAACATATGAGTTACTGTAATAATTGATCATAATCAGACCTTTGATGTGCATGATAAGTTAGCCAGTGTTGTAAAGGTATAATTGAAAAATCAATAAGATTGAAGTAAATGATGACAGTATATTTGTTTGTTTGTTTGTTTGTTTAACAACATTTAGATTCTCCAAGATACCAACGCCTTCATTCACAAGTGTTCCTCTGGGCAATGCCAATATGCCAGTGAACACACACACGCACGCACGCACACACACACACACACACACACACACCTCTGTGTTTGCCTTGCTGTTCATCTGGGGAAGGTAACACACAGATTCCTGAGTTCACTATGTGTACAGCAGCCTTTGCTGCTCTGTTTGTTCAGCTCATCAGACCATGTAGTGGAGGAAAGAGCAGGTCATGTGTTATAATGAAAGGAAAACATTGGTGAACATTTTAATTCTGCTCCGAGACGCCGATAATAACGTTAATCATTTGGTGTGATTTGAGAGGTCATTGCTTGTCCACTCCACTAACCCATTTAATGAGCTTCAAACATGCCATGAACTAAATCACAGGCAAAGCTTTTTACAGTCCATAATGCAGCAATAAATGCAGAATGAATCTGCCATCTCTATTTTAAACAGTGTTGAACTGCAAATATCCTGTTCCCGGTACACGTGTATCAATTCCAAATAAATTTATTTTTTTTTATTTTTAGTTCAATTAAATTTAATTCCTTTGTTGCTAAGGCAACATTTCTAATTGTCATTAGTTTTGAATTTTTTTATATAATATTTTGATTTTATTTTAAACTGATTTAATTTTAAGTCTTTGTCATCTTTATTTTATTTTTATCAAACTTTTGTATAGTTTTATTTAACAATAACATTTTTATGAAGTTTTTTTTTCAAACTAATATTTTAATATTTTATTTTTATTAATTTATTGATAATATTTTTATATTATTTCAGCTTTATCTTAAATACAAGTGTATATCATATTTTTGTAGTGTAATTATTTTTTTTTTTTTCAAATAAATCTAATCTAAATAATATATACATATATATTCAGCTTTTCTCAAATATAATAGCTTTAATTTTAACAAAACAAATTTTGATTCTGTATTTTGATACTTTTTAGGCCTACAGCAGGAAAAAACTCAAAAGTACAAACATCGCTTCTATGCTAATTTCAACATGATATAATTGGCACATTATGGCATGTGGGGCCCCTGTACAGCAGCATCTGCAAGTGCTCCAGAAATCACAAACAAACACTTTCATGTAGAAAGCATCAGTGGAAGTCTTTGTTGTTGACTCTTGTTTCTACAGAGGATCTACGATAAATTAAATCAGAGGTTACATTCTTTATATTTGTCTGGCACATTGTATGTTTTCTCCTGATGTAGTTGTTTCCACAGGATTCTGGGATTTGAGAAAATAATTGTGCTCATATTTCAAAGCTAGCGCTCCCTGCAGCGATGGGAGGGAAGCTTCAGGTGAACGATCCTCCGGGTGCTGTCACTTTATCTGAGAGACTGTAAAGACAGAAAAAAACAAAAGAAGAAATGCACCAGCCCTCCCTGGATAGTCCAAGCAAAAAAAAAAAAAAAAAAAACAAGCATCTGGAGCATATGGATTGGCAGATGTGGCCCCAAGGTGACATTGCTGGAGCGATGATTTCAAAGCCTGAGGTGCTCTCAGCATTTCTAATTATGAAGTGATAGCTGCCTTTTCAACACGCCATTTCATACATTAAGACTCAAGCGCTGTGCTTTGTTAAAATCCCATGAGCCTCCTAGCAATACAGCCATCAGAGCCTGTGTCAGGAGCCTATAGACCAGCACAAACAACTGGTAGTAAATTTCACATTTACAAAGAAACGGCAAGTAACACATTTAATTAAACATGACATTTTGAAGTAGAAAAACTAACATGGTACTTTCTTGTAAAATGTACTCCAATAATTCTTAGCTTTGAAAAATATTTTTTTACAGCATGACTTAATTAATTATATTAATATTCATAAATTCTCTTCTGTTCACCAGCGCTGTATTTATTTGATAAAAAATAGTAAAAGCAGTAATATTATGAAATATTATTACAATGTAAAATAGCGATTTTCTATGTGAATCTCTGTTAAAGTGTAATTTATTTCTGTGATGTGCAGCTGTATTTTCAGCATCATTACTCCAGTCTTCAGTGTCACATGATCTTCAGAAATCATTCTAATATGATGATTTGCTGCTTAAGAAACATTTCTGATTATTATCAATGTTGAAAACAGCTGTGCTGCACAATATTTTTGTGGAAACCGTCATACATTTTATTTTTCAGGATTCACAGATGAATAGAAAAGAACAGCACTTATTTGAAACAGAAAACTTTTGGAACATTCTAAATGTCTTTACTATCACTTTTGATCAATTAAATGCATCTTTGATTAATAAAAGTCATAATTTCTTATATAGGTGTAAGACGTATAAATGGCACCTCTGCAGAAATAAATGCATGTTTGGAGTTATATATGTGTATGTGTGCATACATGTGTGAGTATTTGCAGTTATTTGCAATTAACTGGGTCCAGCGGTAGTTCAGTCAGGCCACGTAGGCATAGCGCTGTGGTCAGCTGACAAATCGCTCCAACCACTACCATTCTTCGATTAGACCGGGGATAAATATCCCATGCCTCCCTCCCTTCCTCCCTCCCTCCCATCTATAATTTTCAAGCATATTATTGTGCACCTTCTGGCTGTCGTATTCTTTTTGTTTCAGATTACCAAGGCTCTTATGTCCTGTCATGGACCTCACTGCCGAGAGACATTCATTCTTTATAGCAAGCTACACTATAGTCGTCCCGGGATTCACCGCCATGTCTACATTACCACTGTTTCATTTAAGACATTACTTATGTTCTTAATCATCTGTATTTCACTCAGCTGATGGTCCCAGTGGGTTCATGCTAAAACTAAGGTATGTGCAGTAATCATGGAGCGAGAACCCCCATAAGGAACCATACTGCCAAAGATGACTTCATATCTCAACATAACTTGCCAAAGTGGTCACTTACACCTTTAATTTACACTCATATTTTCATGGACTGACACTTCTATTTAGCTTTTCAGAGAAATGAACTGAAGGCTGCCTGTGAAGAGCTTGGCTAAGAGTGTTTGGTTACGCTTGTTCCTACAGGATCAATCGTGAGAGCAGCCAAACATCAAATATAAAATAGCAAGACATGGTGTTGGCTCTTTTTTTACCATTCATGCAAATCATGACCGATTTGTCTCTGGAGATTGGATTTGAGAACAACAAAGCACCTTTACAATGGTTTGGCAGAAGACCTCAGTGGAGGATTTGCTTTGTGTGTTTTTTCTTAGCAGAGAAACTCTCTCTCTCTGTGTGTTTCTTTGTCACAGAACAAACTCTGTGTACGGGAAGCAAACTTTGCCAAGCTGAATCACAGACAGGTCTTATCACACCTGTCAAGCTGTTACGTTGTCAGCAAAGTCCCAGAATTCACTGCTAAAACGTACAGTGCTATCAAACACCGGCCTGAACTGAAATTAAATAAATAAACAGGTTAACAGAATTGAATCAGTGCTAATGCTGATAATAAAGCAACAATGTTGTTTTGCAGAAAGAGTTAATCTACCTAGTTAGAGTATGACTAGTTAACAATACAGCAACTAATATCAAACTGGTGCACATCTGTTAAGTGTTGATATATGATATGCATTTACAAATGGCCTTTTGCACATCCATTCAGTGGGCATCAGTTGACCGTATACGTGAAAAATGCAAACGCATCCACAATCACACACACACACAAAATCAAGGATTATACTAAATCCAACACTGAATGCTTTGAAAATCTATTATCTTAACACAGCATATCTTTAAATTTGCTCTGAATCCCTTATTCAATCTGGAAGGTGCATGCGGATGCTCCTGCTGCCAGTGCTGGAAACACGGTCATTTACAAGAAGGAAATTGTACAACTCAGAGGTTTATTTGCATGCCACTATACAGGCCATCTCAGGATGTCTTTGAAAAGGATAAAAATGGGATTATCTGGATACAATGGTACACTGTTGTTTTGGGATTGTGTATAAATGTATAGTCACATGAGCCGCTTGCCATTTGAGTTCAGTGTCATTTAATAGCACACTTTTAAAAAAAAAGACGCCCTGCATACTGCTTCTCAACCAAGGGTCCTCAAGATGACTTAATTTAATACATAATTATTATAATTGTTAGCATTATTATGCTTAATATATTAAAACTTTATATAAAAATGTATATGTTACAATTAAACTAAATTAAATGAATCCTCTCCAAATAACAATTGTTTTGTAAACTAAATATCTATATTAATTTATATTAATTTTATATTATATTTAATTAGTGTTATCCATATATATATATATTTGTATTGCAGACAGTTTTACTGTTTACTGCACATTGTTATTCTTCTCATTATTTCTCTATAGCTGTTAATGATCCTTGTCTTGCACATAGGCTCACTTCCACGTTAAAGAAAGACGCAGATATTTTTTAGATATTTTCATATTCTAAGTATAGGTATATACAGGGGTGCCTTAAGATAACCAAAGGCCCCTGGGGTACAGCATTACAGTAGGCCCCCTGAACCCAGAAAACCTTCTCTCCTCTCTCTCTCTCTCTCCTTTGTGTGTGTGTGCATGTGTGTGTAGCCTACTGTAAAAGAGTAAGCTTCCTAAAAATTATTTGTCAAATTTCGTTTTTTGTCTTGTTAATATGACAACAATGTTCTGTGTAAGATGTGAATATGCAAATTCACTCTTTGCCACAAGGTGGCGCTTATGGAACAACAGAATTATACGGCCATTACATGAAGTAAACTACGTTTTTACAGCATTATTTGGAGGTAATGTGAAAGGAAAATGGCATCAGAACTTTCCTGGCTGAAATATGAGTTTACATGATTACTCCATATGATTTAAACACCATAAATAACACAAAATATTAATTATTCATAATCAGTAGAGCAAAACACACGGGATGTTGACATATATGTGGGTTATTTGGTGATTGCTAACTGCATATATATATATATATATATATATATATATATATATATATATATATATATATATATATATATATATATATATTATTATTATTATTTTTTTTTTATTTATTTTTTTAAACATTACGTGCTCACGTTTAATTAGTAGAATCACAGCCCTATAAAGTTTAATGATCACATTTAAGCAATAGGACAATTCCTGTTTTTCTATCCCCGGATTTAAAATGAAGACTTTGAAACACAGATTTAAAATTGACACTATTATGGGACACAGATGACACTGATAACATCCAAGCAAGTTACTGAACTCTCACTGTATGACGTTACAGAACGTTGACCAATCCAGTTCCTTTCACACAGCAGTGTTGTGTTTCAGTTAATCTGCATGTAGACAAAGATACCCTCGTGCTGCGGTTATTTACTAGCGAATGCATTGTACATTCCGAACACGTGGAACATTCCAACTATACAAACTGTGTGGGGGGTACCTAAACTGAGCTATATAGTACTATATAGGTTAGTACAACCAGGGCATCACCGTGGCATGCCATAGAAAGCAGTTGCATATGTAGGTTTTGAGAAGAGCTCATTTAATAATAACAACAGTGCCCACATTTTATTCTTCTATTTTTCTATGTGAATAATTACAACTAGAGTAAAGTTTGATGACAAACTTTGATGTTGGCTTGGCAAAGTCAGGTCTGAAAGTTTAAAATAACTTTGAAATGTTTAAAGTTTGAAGGTTTTACTCAGAGAAGTCAGAGAATGTCAATACAGTGTCACATTGCTATGTTTCCATTGTGTTTTAACACATTGCTATGGTGAGTTAACATGTTGCTAACATGTTTCTAGCATGATTTATTGAAATCATTCTTCACCATTCTGCATGCTACTAGAATTGTTTTTGTTGCTAGTATGTTTCTAGTATGATTTGACACATTGCTAATATGTTTTATGTTGCTAGCATGACTTAACACATTGTTAGCATTTTAAGATAGCATGTTTCCAACATGATTTAGCACATTGCTAACATTGTTTAGCACATTATTAGCATTTTTTAAGAATGCTTCTAACAAGTTTCTAGCATGTTTTGACAATTTTTAACATGTTTTTGCGTGTTGTTAGCATGTGTTAACATATTTATAGCATGTTTCTAGTAGGATTTAGCACATTGTACCACCTTTTAACATTTTGCTTATGTGTTTCTAGTATGATAGATGATAGATATGAAAGATCATCTAGATCTTTTAACATTGCTAACATGTTTCTAGCTTGTTTTATCACATTGATGGCATGTTTTAAGAAACTGCTATCATGTTTTAGTATGTTGCTGGCATGTTTTGGAATTTCTTGCATGTTTTAGCATTCTGTTAGCATGCTTTGTCATTTGCGACCATGTTTTGACAGTTGCTTGCATGTTTATAGCTTGTTTTTACACAATACTATGTTTGAGTGAATCTTTTTTTAGTATGTTAGCATGTTGTAGTGAGCTACTTCCATGTTTTAACACATTGCTAGCATGTTTTAGCACATTTGCCCGTTTAACTGTGCTGCTATTGTGTCTAGCATGTTGCTAACATGTTTCTAGCTTGTTTTAACATATACCAATGTTTCCGTCAGCTACTATCATGTTTTAACATGGCTAACGTGTTTCTAGCTTGTTTAAACACATTAACATGTTTTAGGGAACTGCTGTCATGGTTTAGTACATTGTTAGCATGTTTTTAGAATGTTTTAGCACATAAGCGTGTTTTAGTGAGCTGTTATAATGTTTTAACACATTGCTAGCATGTTTCTAGCCTATAAGCACATTAGAATGTTTTATTGAGCTGCTAGCATGTTTTAAAATAATAATAATAATAATAATAATAATAATAATAATAATAATAATAATAATAATAATTCCTTACCTTTATATATCGCTTTTCTGGGCACTCAAAGAGCTTTACATAGAAGGGGGCAATCTCTTCAACCACCACCAGTGTGCAGCATCCACCTGGATGATGTGACTGCAGCCATATTGCTCCAGAATGCCCACCACACACCAGCCTATTGGTGGAGAGGAGACAGAGTGATGAAGCCAATCAGTGTATGTTTAAGAGGCCATGATGGTCAGGGGCCAATGGGCGAATTTGGCAAGGATACCGGTGTTACATCCCTACTCTTTTTCGAAGGACATCCTGGGATTTTTAATGACCACAGAGAGTCAGGACCTCGGTTTAACGTCTCATCCGAAAGACGGTGCTTTTTGACAGTATAGTGTCCCCATCACTACACTGGGGTGTTAGGACCCACACAGTGAGCACCCCCTGCTGGCCTCACTAACACCTCTTCCAGCAGCAACCTAGTTTTCCCAGGAGGTCTCCCATCCAGGCACTGACCAGGCTCAACCCTGCTTAGCTTAAGTGGGCAACCAGTCTTGGGCTGCAGGGTGATATTTTGACAATCTTTGGCATGTTTTAGCACATTGCTAGCATGTTTCTAGCTTGTTTTAACACATTAACATGTTTTAGTACATTTCTAGCATGTTTCTAGTGTGTTTTAGCACATTAAAGTTTTATTGAGCTGCTAGAATGTTTTTTTTTTTTTTTTTTTTTTTTTTTTTTATTTTTTTTTTTTTACGTTGCTAGCATGGTTCTTGCTTGATTTAACATATTAGCAACAACATATATGTTTCTAGTGTGTTTTAGCACATTAAAGTTTTATTGAGCTGCTAGAATGTTTTAGTACATTGCTAGCATGTTTCTCGTTTGTTTTAACACATTAACATGGTTAGTGTGCTGATATCATGTTTAAGTACATTGCTAGCATGTTTTAGCATTTTAACATGTTTTACCGAGCTGCTGGCATGTTTTAATACATTGCTAGCATGTTTCTAGCTTGTTTTAATACATTAACATTTTTTTTAATGAGGTGTATGTTTATAGCTTGTTTTAGCACTGTGACATTTTTTAGTGAGCTGTTAACATGTTTTAGTACATTGCTAGCATATTTCTAGCTTGTTTTAGCACATTACCTTGTTTTAGTGAGCTGTTAGCATGTTTTAGTACTAACATGGTTCTAGCTTGTTTTAGCACATTAACATGTTTTAGTGGTCCTGTTAGCATGTTTTAGTACATTGGCATGTTTTACTGAACTGTTAGCATATTTTGGTAATTTGTAGCATGTTTTAGCACATTGCTAGTATGCCTCAGCATGCCAAAGAGAGCGTGCCAAAGCATGAGCCTCACCGATGAGGCAAAAGAGGTTGAGCTCCACATTTGTCATCTACCAGGGCCGACCAGCGTGAGTGTAGCAGCTCTTCATGATGCAAGCTCTCAGTTGACAGCACTGACCTTAATCACAGGCACAATGAATGAGACAACATCTCCACTGCACCCCAGCCAAGGATCTGTCGTTAGACGTGTAACGCTGTCTGACAGGGTGTGTCTGTGTGTCCGTGTGCCGGCGCCGAAGCGCTCTTCAAACAGCAGGTTTTTGCTCGACCTGTTCTGCCCGGCTTTACAGGAGAAGGGTGAAAGTAAGGGGAAAACACATAAAAGAGGAGACAGGTTTAAGTGGGTTGCCATGTGACATTTGAGTCGCACGTAAAAGCATCATGACTGACTGAACCAAAGTTCACATTTTACACTTCACAATTCTCAATGCACTAATGAACTTGATTAATTTCACACGAGTGATTGAGATTGTTATTCTTTTTCCTGTCAATTTTACATTTCATTAGCTTTGCAATCCATTTGATATATTATAAATATGCTTATGTCACGCTCTTTGATTTTCTATTTTAGGATACACTGAGGGGAGATTCTCTAAGAATAATGTTGCTTTCTTATATTGTTGTTTATTTGCATGCACAGTCTAGGTTGTTTTGCCATCAAATTAATTATGCAAATCAAGTAGCAGGACATTTGAGATGAAGCCAATTTTTTTTTTACATAAATAAAAACTACATATATTCTTTATAGAATATTTCTCTATTTTTTTTACGTTTCCATTTGATATATATATATATATATATATATATATATATATATATAGGTACATATATATATATATATATATATATGGTACAGTATACATAACCCACAGTATAAAAATATCTTAACTAATGCTGTAAAATATACATGAAAGTAAGCTGGTACTACATTACTATAATATTAAAGGTTAAAATTGACAGAAATTATGAAATAACACTTAATAAAGTTTTAAAAATAATAAAGTTAATTACATAATAATATTTATACTTTAATTCATTTTTTTATATATATAAACATTTAAATGGTGGCTGACAAAATGCGCGACTGAAACACTGATTAAGCAATTACATTCTTATAACTTACCTTCAAATGTTTAGTCATGTTTATTTTGTGCACACACATATATTAACTGACACAAAAGTGCAGACACTTGTAGCAAATGTAGCACTGCCTGTTGTAGTTGGGTTCCACCATCCACCTGTTGTTAACGCTGTTCTTGTTTATTACCATCCACCTGTATTAAACTCCTTTCTACCTTATTACCCCACTTACAACTACACACACAAATTACGAATCCCGCTGTTGAACGCCGCGCACAAATGACGTTGCTGTCGACCGGCTTACTTCACTTACTAGTACACACTGTCGGTGCGAATGCAACCCTTTAAATGGTACTGGGAAATAGTTTGAGCAAAATCGTCCCAGTTGGGCAGTAACAGTGCAGTGTTTTGTGAATAAGGCACAATCTGTAATAATTCTTTTAACAATTAAAAGATGCATTTAAAATGTAACATAAAACTATTTCATGTAAAATTGTTTATTAAAATTTCATAACTCATAATTTCAAACTGCACCAGGGAAATTACACAACGGTGGAATGTAACATTTTAACACACAAAAACAATCACTTGAAATACAGCACAGCACAATTTGAGCACATCTGTTTAAACTGAATTGCAGGTGGCTAGTGATGAAGATGAAGGGTTTTGTGCTGAAACACGCTATGCAAACATGCCACAACTGTTTAGTGATTTCACCCTGAACTTCTCTAAACTATCACAACATTAGCTACAAACGGCAACAATTAAACGAGAAGCCAGCCATTCTTTTTGCTATTTAGCACGACAGATTCAAAACTGCAGCTGAACAGTAAAAGTCACCCAGACTTTTATCATAAGTTTACTTCAGCACTGAAGCCATGGGTGACTGCACTCCTCTGTGAGTAAATAGCTGAAGGGGACGTTTACTGCTGTCAGAAGGATTACTGAAGGTAACCTGAATAAATAAAATCTTAAGAGAAAAATGGCAGGAACAAACTCCACTCTCACCATCATGCCATTGTCACTGTGCCTAGTTTTTCCAAGTCAACTACAGACACACACACACACACACACACACACACCAGCCATGAAGCCCCTATAGACATAATTCATATTCATGTAGGTCCTTCCCTCCCTTGTGTAGTTAAATGACCTGTTTCACTGCACTTCTACCTTTGAGGAGTTTTCGTAAGGTATGAGAATATGGAAATGCCAGAGGACTCCCTCAAATTAAAGGTCAGCTGCGATCCATCATCTTGTCCCGGATTCTAATGCTTCCAGTATCTGGAGGGGTTTTGTTTAAAAAGAGTAATAAGGTATCCAGGGATTTTGCCTTTTGTGGCACATCTAATGGCAAGCTTTATCATAGCGAGGACTGGGAACTCTTATGTACATTAGATCAGAACATGAAGCAGAATGCATGTGACAGAGATCTGGAGGTCAAATACAACACAACGTTTTCTGAGAGGATTTTTTTTTTTTTTTTCTTGGTTTGTTTTTAATTCTCATTCGATCTGCATCTGTGCTCCATACTAATGTTTCTCTGACCAGGATTCTATTGACAAGCAATTTTTCCGTTGCTGTGTGACAAACTGTGAGGAAATTCCAGACAACATTTTATACATCCTTTTCCATGTCTGTTGTTTAATATACATGAAGAGCAGGATTTTATTCTAGTGAGATTCAATGTGGGCAGATCCAGTGGGAATAGTTTACCCAAAACTGAAAAAACTGTATGCACCCCTCAGGCCATCCAAGATGTATATGTGACCCTGGAGCACAAAAGCAGTCATAAGTAGCACAGGTATATTTGTAGCAATAGACAACAATACATTGTATGGGTTAAAATTATTGATTTTTCTTTTAAGCCAAAAATCATTAAGATATTAAGTAAAGATCATGTTCCACAAATATTTTCAAAATTTTGTACCATAAATTTTCAAAAACTTAAGTTTTTGATAAGCAATATGCATTGCTAAGAACTTCATTTGGACAACTTTAAAGGCGATTTGCAGACAACTGCATATATATATATATATAAAGAGGTGATTTATATGCTCGGAAAATAATTTAAGTTGATATGATTGTGCAAATGTAAACCAAACATTGAAATATTGCTTAATTTAAACATATGAGTTGTGCAGACAACTGCTATGCTTGCATTATTTAAACTTATTTTTTTTTCTTTTAAGATTATCTTCTAAAAATATTGTAACTGCATTATTAATATATTGCTCTAGTTCAGCTACAGCATATGACTCCAATCTACCAGTTAAAATACACATCCGTAATCCATAATAATGTTTCCTCCAGTGAAAAAGTCGTTGTCTCTAAAAAATAAAGAGTATTATATGTTGAGCAAGTATTATATAATACTGAGAGTATTACATAATGCAATTAACAGCAAACATGCAAAGCGCACACTAATATGGGCACAAGCAATATAACATCAGTTCTATGTTTTAACATTGCTAACTTGACATCACAAACTATTAATCATCAGATTAAAATGAAGTCAACTAAATATAAATAAAGTTACACTGTCCCTTTAAATTATCTGTTGTACAGTAGGAAAGCACACATTTGAAGGCTGTTCTTTTATGTGGATATTGGCACACAAATGAAATGCAAAGCCTTGTATGCATAATAAATAATAGTTTTACAACCAAACTTTACATTGTGAATATGGAAACACTTGAATTTGTGCCGAATGAGAGTTATGTGAGCCCATGAATTTGGATTCAGCTGTAATTCTGCTTTGTATTCTGTTTTG
Source organism: Cyprinus carpio (assembly GCF_018340385.1). NCBI lineage: Eukaryota > Metazoa > Chordata > Actinopteri > Cypriniformes > Cyprinidae > Cyprinus > Cyprinus carpio. Next base: position 395,376 of record NC_056620.1, read on the forward strand.
CAGCTGCTCACTTGCAATATTCCAATCACCTAAACAGCACATCTCATATTTCTTCCGAAATCATCACTCACATCTCACCATCTGCCATTTTGCAGGTAAATGACAGGTCTTTTTCTGTCTTGTTTTTCAGTAAAAAAAAAAAAAAAAAAAAAAAAAATTTCCCCAATAACTATGCTTTCTGCCAAAGGACAAACATTATCACTAAAACACAAAACTGTAAAACTGGGCAGAAGCTACCGAAAAAAATATAGTGCTAGTTGGTGAAAAGTTTCTGTTTGTTGCTTTGTCACACCTTAGGGCTCGCTGTTAGGAAGAGTTTTCTGAGTGTGGGAACAGAAATCGTTCAAAACACCTTGAACTCTCTGTCGATGCTCCTTGTAACTGACTTCCTTGTTTCTTATCAGTTTTAAGCCAAGACTTGAGCGTGTTGCAGATACACATCCACATTCGATGCTCTGCAGCTATAAAGTTGTTTCGTTGACAGGTTTGCAGAAGCTGGAAGTCTCTCGGGTTACTGTGGCAACTGTAAAGTGACCGAGAGCTCATTTGCATCAGCGCCGTGCCACGTTTTATTAAGCTTCAACAATGCAAGTCCAAAGGAAGCAATATTATCTTTTGGGTTTGTCTTTAATCCCATTCCTCAGTAGGGCTCAGCGCCCTTGCAATCAGCTACTACTCGCCTCCATTGAAACCAAACAAAAGAGCTCCAATGATTTGTCATCTAAATGGGGATTTGATTCCTGTGGGGAAAAAACGAACACAATCAAAAGTCACAGGTGTTAATGATACTCCTGAATAAATTTTAAGAGCAAAAGCGTTTGATACAACACCTACCGAGTTGCAATGCAACAGTAGATGCATTAGCAGTATAATTGGGGTACATTGCATGAGTCATTAAAAAAGAATTAAGCCAAAGGAAATTAGAGAGCATTGTCATGAAAAGACGCCAGGACCTGTTGTTCTCAGACAAAACACGTGTTTAATCTAATTAAAGCAAACTCCAGCTTGTTGGCATGTTGTGGACGTCCTAAAAGGAGACAAAGAAAAGCACAAGGAGATCACAAAGGGTGAATTTCCCTCTCTGGCTATTATTATCAGAGGCTTGAATAGGTGCAGCTTGCCTGCAAGACACATAGGCTTTCTCCATAGGACACAAACCCTTGGGTTTCTTCATGTGCAAATCAATACTTTCCAAAAAAGAAAGCTCACTCAAACAAATGTGGTTATCTCCAGTATGGAATATCAAGTGTTTCAGGGGATGCTTGCGACTATGTGAACTCATTCTTCTTGAGAGTGCTTTCAGATATTCCATTCTTGAGAGAATCCAGTTAGGAGGAGAAATGAAATTGAAACTGCGGCCAGTAATCAAATTGCACCCAACTTTGCGTTTGAAAAGCAGGGAATATCAATATGTATGCAAGACTGGGCTCTGCTCTGTAAGGTGTTTGTTATTCGGGCCTGCAGAACAATATACAGCAGCATGGGATGTTTTCTTAAATATATGCCAAATGAGCATTGAAAACAGACTGACAACTCTGATGGCTTTGACAATTAAAAACTGGCATAGTTCAGAGAAACATGTAATCATCACAGCGGGAACAGGACAGAAGTGTGTCATACCTCCTGTTGTGGTGTTCGCTGGATGCCCAGACCTGTCCCATTTTACTCTGGTTTCTTTCTCAGATAGAATCGGACCAAATTATGGCACTATTGGCGGTTTTTGAAGTGAATGTCTGGTGGATCTTTTTACACATTCATCATGAAGGTCTCTGTTCATGTCCTTGTAGGGTGGTTGTTTTTATTGTTTGCAAAAGGTCAGTAGTTTTTATTTAATTTTGCATTTGATTTTCACTTTTATTTAAAGGAATAAAAATGTGCTCACCCTCAGATCATCCAAGATGTAAATGAGTTTGTTTCTTCATCAGGTTTGTAGAAATGTAGCACTGCATCAGTGTCTCAGCAATGGATGCACTAAAAAAAATTTTTTCCGTCAGAATGAAAGAAAGAAAATCATCATTAAGGTGTTTTAACTTTAATTTTCAGCTTCAGTACATCATTGTACATCTGGAGAAGACAAAAACTGAAACAAATCCATCAATAAAATTATTTTAAATAAAAAATAAGTCAAAAATCCATAATAACACTTCCTCCAGTGAAAAAGTGCATCTCCTGTTGTCTCTCACATCAAAATCCAGACACATATTTGTTTAGAGCTGTTTAAACGGTGCTTGATCTGTGCAGATTTCTCTCCTGATTCACACCAGAACATGTTATTATGGATTACGGACTTGGATTTTAGTTAAAAGTGTATTAATGATGGAATTGTTTCAGCTTTTGTCTTCACAAGATGTTAATTGATGGTCTGGAGTGGTGTTTATTATTTGTGAAGTATTGTGATGTTTTTATCAGACTCTCATTCTGACGGCACAGAGGATCCAGTTTCAGCACATTTTCATTTTCATCATAAATGGTTTAATTTGGAAAATGGCTAGTTTTAGGTTTATTTAATTATTAGTGTTGACCCCATCCTAATACAACACCAAAAACTGATTTATAAGAGAATGCAACAAGCGAAATGTGATTGGTTGTTTTACATGTCAGATTCAGTTGTTTATATTGTAATGCACATTGTAGTACAATTGATTTTTATTGTAACCAATGGATTTTTTTCCGACACTAGTTTGCAATAATATTGTTCATTAATGATAGTATGATGCCTCTACTTCACAGACATTTTACTTGAGCGTTAGGTCTGCCTATCAAATACAACATCAAATTAACATCAAAGTCAACACACAAAAACATTCCCCGTTCCTAAATAAAGGGTAGTTGAAGGGAAATGTACTCTTGAGTGGAGTTTGTATCAAAGGCCTTAAGCAAGCCTGTAGTCATTCATACTAGCAGCGAGCTTGTCGAACAAAGCCTGTGTTTTCTCAGTATGCTCCTCACACACTGTCCTGTTTGCTCATCAGCGTTAAAGTGGAGACATTAGGTATTACTAACGACTGTGATAAGTTTGCTTTGGCTAATTGGATTTTTGAAGTATGCATTGTTTGCACCATCAGCCTTAATGCTGCAATAATTCATTGCAGGAAGGCAGCTTTGCAATTACGCACTATGACCAGAAGAGCTTTTTTCAAGCTAGGCTGCCTCATTTGCTACAATTGTAACACAAATGAACATAAGGCTGAAGAAGTTCTAATTTCATTACACCTGAAAAGGTTTGCAACATCTTTATATTATTCGAAATTACCTACTTTGCCATTCAGTGTATTCTGAACATAACAGAATATCCTAAAGCTGTAATTTCTCTGCTGCATGAATTATGAAACGCAGACGATTTAAATTCAACATCTTGCTCTAATTATGAGCTACTCATTACGAGGATTTTCATACTTCCCCTTTGGAGTGAGTCACTGGGGAAAGACGAACTTTACATTTTGAAAGCCAGAGCATCTCAGGAATCATGCTAATCGAGCGAGCTTACTGAACCTACAGAATACCAATGTCTGCTTCTGGGTCTGATTGCATCAGTCGCTCTGAATGCGAGAGACGGATACATATGTGAGGATCCTTGGCACTGATGGCGACGGGACACAGTAGTAAACTCAATTTGTTTACAGTTTTAGGATGGAACTGATTTAAATCAATTAAATGTAAATGGACCCCATTAGATTTATCCACTGCACTTTCATGCATACATTTTTATAAACTAAAACAGGTGAGCAAGTCTAAACGATGAGGATCAAACCATGCAAACTGAATGTGCCACCTCAGGTATACTGATTCAAATGGATTTTAAATGCAACTCAAGTAAACAAAATATATTGTGTAATATAATATATATTTAGGTTGTGCAACTATTATCTTGTGCTTATATGCAACTTTAACAGGCAAAAGGCTATGCATTTGAAATGTACTTTAGTACAAATACAAGCAAAATAAAAGATTTTTCTAAGACATTGGTAAGGTTGTGTCTTTCATTATGTTCAGACATTGTCTATTTATGAATTAAATCTGTATTTTCTTTCCACTGTATTGTTGAGATGTGTCCTTCCCAGTAACATTTAATAATTACTTTTTCTCTCAAAATCAGAGAAAGATAAAATAAAAAGTATCATATAATGAGACTTGGAGATTAAGAACTTCAGATTAAAAGTCCTTCTATTCTAGCATATATTAAATAATTAAGGCATTTGATTGACATTTGGTGTTAATAAAGACATAATGTTGAGAACAAAGGGGCGAAAGGAAGCCATTAACTGAACCTTGCAGTTTCTAGAGTAATTATTGCAGCTTTCAACACATACTGAGTATATTTGGATAATTAGTCATTTACAGATCTCCTGCTTATCTGACGCACTGTGAACTCTAGACAATGTCCCTTTATAGAAACCCTCACAAGTTCTCAAGGGTTGCTATTTTTTGTCATTGAAATTCGAACACAATGAAGTTCACAGCATAACCTATACTAAGTGCTAATTGCTGCAGTATTTTAAATATTCTTTCTATTCTTTCCTGATGTTTCACCACAGAATAATGCTATTTTTCATGTCTTATGAATGTGTTTCTCTTTGCATGTTACATACGGTATCATGAGGGTATCAAAGGCTTAATTAGGAGGCTCTATGGCTGTATTGTGGCCTCTGCCCATTATAGCAACATCTATTAGTGCCTTTTCTGTAAAATCCACAAACAAAAACACTCTGGTGAAGGTAAAGCATCAAAGCCAAGACTATTTCTTCAGCCTGGAGATAATAGATATAGCAGCAATTTCCATAAAGACCGCAGACCTGAAGCACAATGAGCTGTTTCAGTCATTATTACCATCTGTATTCTAAAACACAATAACAACAGTTTTTCAAACCTATCAGACAAGAAAGTTTATTCTGTCACATGAACTATATGTTTACAAGTAATTTTCTTTGGATCTGTGACTATTTATTTATTTTTTTCCCCTTTGAGTAATATGCCTTAATGGTAATTTTAGTTAAAGGTTTAGGAATTTTAATGTGTGTTTTTGTCATTTTTATTAGTTTTTGTTGTTTTAAAAATGTCTAAATAGTTTTCATTTTTATTTCAGTTTTATGTTTTCAGTTAAACTGAAATAAAATAAGCTGTATTATTATTATTATTATTATTAATAATAATAATAATAATAATAATAATAATAATAATAATAATAATAATAATAATAATAATTATTGTTATTTTAGGTACTTTTTTATGGTTTTAGTTTGGTCCCTGGTCCATTAGGGCCCATTATGCAAACAAAATTCATAATTTTTATTGATGGCTATTCAAAAGTAACCATGCATTTTTTTTTTTTTTTTTTGTGATTAGAAAAGCTTTCTCCAGGTATTATATAAACCTCCTTGGTTAGGTCAGGCTAAAGAGCATTTCATTGCTTTTCTCAGGGCTGAACAGGCTGTCGATTCAAATCGACATCCGTTAATTGCAGTCTGATAAACTCCAACCAGGCCATTTTTCAAATACATGCAAAACTTTTTCAGAACGGAAGTTCACAGAATTATTTATGCCACATGCCAGCGACTGCATGCTGCTGTGTAATTAGATTGCTGAAATTTTAATGCGGTCACATTTTCATCAAGGCTGAAATTCATGTCGTACCACCAACCGAGCGGAAATGTTTGTTTCTAAGTCTATTTGTATGTTCTCCCTGTGTATTTATCCCCCATTGTCAATTTAACTGGCTCAGATTTAATTGCATTATAATGGTGTAATTTTATTGTTTTTTCTTAGCAATTCTTGAATGGGTTTTTGTGTTGAGGAAATGGGGTGAGACAAGTCAAACGGATTGAAGACAGAGACTTGGTGAAACATGTTTATAGATTTCATTTTAGCAGCATCCAATGCACATATTTAAAAGGCATAATAACACCTCCACAACTGCCCTCAGTTTCTAAAATTATGTGATTTCACTCCCATACAGAGCCAGTGGAGTCTCAAAACATCACAGAACTAAAGAAAGGAGAACAAAACTCTTCTATTCTTCAAGGAAACTGGCCAATCTTTACGTCTCATTCAGAGACAGTCTAATTAACACCTAAGAAATTGTCTGTGGTTGACAGTCTGACTTGAAAAAATCCATTATTTTTAATTTTTAGAAATTCTGAAACCACTTTTTGGCAGACACAATCTATTAAGTGCACTAACAACGTCACGGCTGTGTTAGAGCTTGGCCTTAAAGCGTGCATTTCATTCCCCACATGTTTACGCATCTGATCATAAAGCACTATTTACCTCGTTACTATCATATTACATTAATGATTATGCAGTGAATAAGAATAAATGAACCCAAAACCTGGATTGTGCCAATTAGAGGCAGTTCCACGACGTGAGCTCCACTCAGCCGGAGCAGCAGAGGTAGAGGAGGTAATAACCCTGATTATTAATTTTGATTAAAAAAAGAAACAGTCTAATTATCTCTCTTGTTCTTTGATGAGTTCACTGGGGATCTTATTAGTCAGATCAGACACGTCAATTATATATTCATCCCACTCCGAGGGTGGTTCTTCGTTATTTTTCGTACCGTGGTTAACAACCAGGTGCCTGGATCCCAAGATGGAAAATTACACCGTGCAGCGATGCACAGCCGCTGATGTGTGTTTAAAGCATCATAGTGCCATTAGTTTAGACTCGTCAGATACCTTCATGTGGCATTTTGGCTGGGCGGGGAAGAATAAAGCACATGCACCACCAGGATGCTTTGATACCGATCCTAATTACAAATAGCGAGATCCTCCTAACGCAGTTTTGTTAACGGACAGCTTTTATAATAGGTTTGGAGTGTTTATTATAAGGTATGACTGGTGTGATACAATCAGCCACTATTATTTAGTGACACAGGGCTCTTTGAATGGTTTCTGCGGCAGATATAATGTTCTGCGGTGTAGCGCTGATGCCAACATCCATCACCCTTCCTCTTACACAGCCACTAGGTTGGCACGTTTGGCTCACAAAATAAATTGGTACTTGCAAAAATATTACTACACTTCAGATTAAAGGCAGCATCATCCATTTGGAATATAAATGGCCTATTTATTCAGCAGCATCATAACTGTTATGCATGTTCCTGTACTCACATGATTAATTGCAAGCCGAATATATTTGTAATGATTACACTCCAATCTGTTACTCCAGCAAAACATACAGACGCATTTTCCACTTCCTTCACCGGTGCTTGATTTAGTAGTTTAATATGCATAGCATTCGGCGATGAAAGTTTACACTTTTCCAAAAAGATCAGAGATGCTGAAATATTACCGAACTGTCATCGGCATACATCCAGATTTAGTTTGCTATTGTGTTGTAAAGATAATAAAACAGGAAGTAGAAAATGAAAGCCATTTGTATTTGGAGAAAGTATGTGCTCTGTTCTTTTCGCTGCTGTATTATGCATGAATATTATGCATTATATGCATAAGGCTGTCAGTGGATTAAACGTGAATCGAATTGCATGATATGACACTTAATTAATCCTTTAATTGCAATGTTGGCTGAGAACCTTAATTTAGAGACAAAATAATAAAAAAAAAAAAAAAAAAATAAAAAAAAAAAAGTTCCAATAAAGTGGCTTTAGAAATCAATATATGAGACCTTGGACCACAAAAACATTCATAACTATCACTATAATAAACTAATAAACAACAAAAAAAAAACCGCAATCCTAAAAAATGTCTATTTTCTTTTAAAACAAAAAACAACACCAAGAAAACTATTTTGTAAATTTACTACGGTAAATATATCAAAACTTAACGCACCTTGGCTGAAACGGGGAATCCGAATAAATAAAGGAAACATCCCACCCAGAAAACCTCCAAAGAAACTTTAGAGATCCCAAAGGGAAGTAACTAATGAGCTAGAACATGGCTATCCTTGGATAGCAATGCCCCTAAGGTCTTATGATGGCTTGTGGACCAGAATGATATAACAAGATAGCCTAGACCACAGAGAGTGGACCATCTACTTACTAACCTAATAGGGGAGAAAGCACTGTCCAGGCAAGGGCTTAAGGAGACTGCCATTTAAAGAACCTAAGAGGGGAGCAGTCACTGAGCTAGCACATAGATATCTTCAGATAACTACATACCCAGGAAGGGCTACCGGACTGAAACTAAGATAGATAGACTGTAGGAAAAAAGGCCACAGTGGGACACAGCTAGCCTCAGATAGCTGTATTCAGGTAAGCCCATCCCGCCATACCAATGGCTGGAATATAACCAACCTCAGATGGCTATACTAAGGAGGTCCCCAATCTGCGTCAGAGCCTATACAGCCTTCATATAGAGCTGCCCAGACCACAGAGAGTGGGCTATCTACTTGATATTCTAGCAGGGGAGATAGCACTGTCTAGGCAAGGGCTCAAAGAGACCACTACTTAAAGACCCCAAAAAGAGAAGCAGTCACGGCACCATATATATGTACTTAGGTGTAAGAAGGGAACCAACTGAAAAACTACCCAGACCACCAGAGTGGGCTGTCTACTTATGACCCAAAGAGGGGAGACAACACTGTAATGGCTCAAAGATCGCTACTTAATCCCTCAACAGGGCAGCAACCATTGTGCTAACACACTGCTATCCTCAGATAGCTGGAATCCAGGAAACAAGGGAACCACTCCAGGAGAGGGCTCAGTGCAACTGCATTAAAACACAGCTAGCTTCAGGTAGGTGTAGTTGAATAAGCCCTGTCCTGCCTCAGCAAAGGCTGGAATATAACCACCCTCAAGTGGCTATAACAAGGGTGTTCCAAACCCGTCTCAGTTCCCAACAGCACTAGGTAGCTGTCCCACAGAGCTGCTAAGACCACAGAGAGTAGGCTATCTACTTACTACCCAAACAGGGGAGATAGCACTGTCTAGGCAAGGGCTCAAGGAGACCGCTACTTAAAAACCCTAAGAAGGGGAGCAGTCACTGAGCCAGCACATAGATATTCTCACATAACTATGTAATTGGGAAAGGCTACCATACTAAAAAAAAAAAAAAACATGGCTAGCCTAGATAGCCCTCATGCAGAGCTGCCCAAACCACAAAGAGTGGACTATCTACTTGCTCCCTTAACAGGGGAGATAGCATTGTATAGGCAATGGCTTAGGAGACCACTACTTAAAGACCCTCAAAAGGGGAGCAGTCACTAAGTTAGCACATAGATATCCTCATATAGCACACAGGAAGGAACTACCAGAAGCAGGACCGACTGAACTACCAGACCATAGAAATGGGCTGTCTGCTTAACCCCAGGAGGGGAGATAGCACTGTCCGGGCACAGGGTCCTGAAGAAACAACCACTCAAACTAGAGTAGGGCCGAGCTCGCAGACAACTTATTCTCAGAAAGCTATCTTTCTAGGCAAGGGGATCACTGCAATGCTTACATGTCAAAAACCTAGGACAAGGAGACATGCACTTCTTGAAACGCTCACCTGGGTTGTCAGACATGGTAACACACAGTACTCCAAACAGATGGCTCCTGAAGACAGCGAAGAGGATGACGTATTCGGCAGGTGCCCTTTTATACTTCCGGGAATCCTGCCTATGATGTCATGGGCCAGGTGGACCATCGTTAATTTGCATTAATGCTAATCATGTTATTATGTTATTCATACCAAATTAAAATGTTTAATTGTAAAACCTGCTTGATACTTATTCTTAGGCCTCATATGGAAGCCCATTTCCACCAATGAATTAAAAAAAAAAAACAAAAAAAAACAATTGTGACTTTTTTTTTCTTTTACTTCTTTTCAATTCTGACTGCTCTATTTTCTGCACAATTGTAAATGTACCACCATTTATCAGTAAAGATGTCATCACAAAAGAGTTTCAAAGATTTGTAAAATAGCAAGCCCAGTGAGAATGATTCCTTTAGGCTGTAAAAACATTGCGCTTAAACATGTCACTTCTTTCCGCTGCCAAGTCTTTATGTTTTTGACTTTGCCAGAGCGTACTTTAAAAAGTTTGGCTACGAGTTATTCAAGGAGACAACTCATACATGATTTACGCAATCACTGAAGATATAAAGTGTTTTGAATGTGGTGACCTAGGGCACAAACGATCAGCGGCGTGGAGATGTTAATAATGTGAACCAACCCCAAAAGCATACAGAAAAACTGAAATGCAGGAGAAAGCAGCTACAGAGGAGGTGAGTGTTATTAATTTAAATGCTGGGAGGTTTGTGTTTCTGAGATTGTAACTGATGTGATTGATGTGACTGATATAAGTGAAGCTCAGGGAGGTGATGAAGGAATGTGTGAACTCAAAGAAACAAAAGCAGGGGTTTCTGAAGGAAAAATGACTGATGAATTAGATGAAATGTCCTAATGTACTGATGTCGGTTTGAGAAATGAAGAGCAGTGGTCAGATTCATCTGATATAGTAAGAGTGGCTGAAAAAGATTTGTATACTCTTGAAAAGTTCACCTCTTTTTTAGATGAAACAAAAGGAAAAGCGGGTGTAGAAGTAAGTGATTTTTTTCCCAGATCTTGAAAAGTTTGTTGCCTCTGTTGTATGGGAAACAAGTAGCTTTGAAGAGTTTTCACAGCAGAAGAGGTTTCAGTTAAAAAAGCACATGACCGTTATTAGACAGGGAAAGAATGGATGATGAGGGGAAAGGCAAAAGAAAAGCTCAATAATTATGATTACTGCTAATTCTTTTTTTTTTCTCTGTACTTTTTCTGTCTTTCTCTTCCTCTTTCTCATGGAAGTCTTGCGGGTGGGATCCCTAAATGTTAATGGGATGAGAGATGGGAGAAAGAATAGGTTACTTATAGGTGTGATTTTGTTACAAAGTTAACTGGTGTAAAAGCGATGCTGTGTGGTGTGGCCAAGTTGTTAAAAGTCCAACACTTTCTGGTAGTTTACAATGGGGAAGGGCAGGTTTTAAATATCTGTGAGTTTTTTGGGGGACAAATGAATACAGAAAGCAAATTGGGAGGGCCTGCTGGAGAAAGTATATGTGTGGTTGTCTCATTGGAAATGGTTGCTGCCCAAGCTGTCCTACTGATATGTAATAACCTCTTCCCTTTGGCACAGAATGAGGATCCTTTAACCTCCAGAAGACATTGTGAGACAAATTCAGAGATGTCTGGTGGATTTGTTCTGGTCGGGCCAACATTGGTTAAAGGCACCAGTGCTGTATCTGCACAGACATGAAGGAGGACAAAGCCTAGTGGACATCATATCTAGAGTAAAGTGGCTCAGACACTCCTCTACAGGAAGGATGTGAGCTGGGCTGGGATAGAGTGCACCATACTGAGGAAAGCAGGCAACATGGGACTAGATCGCCACCTGCACATAATATACCTGTACATACAAAACTGCCTATTGTAATATACCTGCACATACAATTATCAATTTGTATATTGTTATTCCTTACCTACTGTATTTTTTATTCTTTTATTATGTGTTTTTTGTTCTGTCGTTGTTATTCTGTTGCACTGCGGAGCTTCTGTCACGAAAACAAATTCCTTGTATGTGTAAACATACCTGGCAATAAAGCTCATTCTGATTCTGATTCTGATTCTGTTCCTGATGGAGATAAACAAGTTGGATCTTGCAGGACTAACATCATTTTATAGATCACTTTTAAAAGCATGGACACTTTTCAAGATTTCCCAAGAGTTAAACAATGCCCAACGTTTGTGGCAGAGAGAAGAACCATAGCTTTTTAACTCTGCACTGAATCTGGACATTTGTACAGATACAGTATGTGTTTTATATATGGGCCTGAATATATATATATATATAAGTTGGGCAAAAATTGTAATTTGTTTGTCATTTAAAAAAAAAATTCATTTCAAAGATTCTTAATAAGCTCACTAATATTTGGGCAAGTTAAAATGGTCATTTGGTTGTCATGGAAAGAAAAAAATGTCTGGTAATGAGTCTTGTGAAGCTGATTCAGTTCTCAGGTGTTTAATAAGATCACGATTAAAAACTGAATACACATATTACAAACTGGTTAATGAAATTTCATAAATGGGGTGTAAATCAATGTGTTTGTGATGTTGACTGTAATGGAAATGTGGAATGTAAATGTGAAATATTTATTGTACGTATTTATTTTAATGTATTTATTTATGTGATAATGTGATGTTCTGAAATATGATACTTGATTACCTTTATACTTCTTCTGTGGCAAAACTTTGCATTATTTTTGGTATTAAAGTGTTTATTTTTTTAAAGTCAAAAGTCTCTCTCTCTCTCTCTCTCTCTCTCTCTCTCTCTCACACAACACACACACACACACACACACACACACACACACACACACACAATCTTTTCTTGAGAAAAGAAAAGCAAACAAACAAACAAATGGAACAACATTAGGGTGAGTAAATGATGATTGAATTTTTATGTGAGCTATTGTTTTTTGACTTCAGATTCCTGTGCAGTAAATGAGGATAACTGCTGTGAGCATCATTGACTGTGACTGGTGTCAGTGTGACATTGCAAGCATGTGCTGATCCGCAGTGCTGTTTCTATCACTCTTTAGGGTCAGCTGAAGGATTTAACACATGGCGTATTCCCATTAAACAGACACAGTCATTTACCAACGCAAGTTCCAGTGCTTTTAAATGTTCACTCAGGGTCAGAATGAGTGATATTAAACATTACCTTTCAAACGGCTTACACTTTGGCCGGAGTCACCATCGACATGGACAGAATGGGAATGGTCTTCTGGAAATGATGAGAATGAATCACCAGTATCTTTGGGCTATGTACTGAGAGTATGTTTGGCCCACAGCATTAGAATGCACTTCATGTACTTTTCTGTTCTCTGTATCAATCCTTTGACATTCAGCAGATTGAAGCAAATGTGAAAGAGGCAAATATCTTTCCTGCGGGCTTAAGTATACGCCACACAGCCCGCAGCTCAAAAAGAGAGGCTTCCTTTCATGAATAAAAATGTATAGGAATATCTCTGCTCATACTGAACAAAAATGTATTAGTCTTGGCTTTTTATAATTCTATTCTGTGAGAAGCAAAAGAAAATTGATATTGTATGTAATATCTGAAGTGAATGGCTGGGTGATTTATTTTGCATTTGCTATTACAGAAAGAAACATTTCACAATTTTAAAACTGTATTGCTATTATATGAACTCCTACAAATATGCAGTGATATACATTTTGTTGTCTTTGTTCATCTTTCTATAAAGATTTCCAGCACTTTCAACATCTATATCAAAAAGTTTCCTCGAAAGTGCACTATAAGTCTTTGTGCTCTGTCCTTTTCTACAGTTAAATTATAAAATTGCAAGTTACTTGCAAATTATTATTATTATTATTATTATTTATTTATTTATTTATTTTATTTATTTATTTATTTATTTATTTTTATTTTATTTTTTTTTGCTGCCGAACTGTGCTTCTTGCATATGCTGATAATAAGAAGAAAGAAACACACACACACACAAAAAAATTATAATAATAAAAAAACAACTAAAGATAATTAGTACCAAACAATAATAAAAAAAAGCAAAAAAAAAAAAAAAAATAAAACCATCTCGAGATTAAAGTCATTATATTGCGAGATTAAACTCATTAAATTTCGAGAGAAAAGTCAAGTCGAAATACAATCTTGAGAATAAACTCATTAAAAATCGAGAATAAAGTCGTTGTGTTTCAAGATTAAACTCGTTAAATTTCGAGAAAAAAAGTCGAAATACAATCTTGAGAATAAGCTCATTAAATATCGAGAATAAAGTTGTTGTGTTTCGAGAAAAAAAATCGTTAAATTTCGAGAAAAAAAGTTGAAATACAATCTTGAGAATAAACTCATTAAATATCGAGAATAAAGTCGTTGTGTTTCGAGAAAAAAAATCTTTAAATTTCGAGAAAAAAAGTCGAAATACAATCTTGAGAATAAACTCATTACATTACATGCCATTAATGGCAATCAATGCCGTACGGTTTTAATTTATCATAGCTGTCCAAATGCCAGACGTGCATTTGGGTGAAGCCAGCAATAACCTTGCATTTGTCCTCTGGTTATCATTTCATGTTGGACAAAAGCGAGTAGCCTTCATCACATCGCGCAAATTGGACTGATTTTTCTGCCTCAATTCTAAAAAGACCTGGCCGCTTGCCAAATTCTCTTTAAAGTTCGTGTGCTAATTATTATTGTGTCATAATTAGCTAAAAGTTGATAGTATTTCTTTGTTACTGAAAGAAAGTCTAAATATAGCTTGACTAAGTGATCCAACTCTGCCATGTCCTCTATAGCTATGCAATGAACACTGATCTAATGCGTTATTCTCTACATTTCATTTAGACTTTTTTCTCCCTCGAAACACAACACGACTTTATTTCTCGATATTAAATGAGTTTATTCTCAAGATTGTCTTTCGACTTTTTTCTCGAAATTTAACGCGTTTAATCTCGAAACACAACGACTTTATTCTCGATATTTAATGAGTTTATTCTCAAGATTGTATTTCGACTTTTTTTTCTCTAAATTTAATGAGTTTAATCTCGCAATATAATGACTTTAATCTCGAGATGGTTTTATTTTTTTATTAATGCTTGGCCCTAATCCTCTCCCGTAATGTTGCATATCAAATACATAGGAAGTTTTCTTTTCCAAATTTCCAAAGTCACTTTTCCAAAGCTTCCATATGCACCCCATAGTATCCAGACCTGCTTTTGTTTGTTTATAGACAAGATGCATTATTCATTCAATTCTGGATGGCTAAAATCATGTCAAGATTTCACAATCATGTCATGAAATAAATAAAAACAAAATACTTGACATAATAGCAAGTAAAATCAGTTTTAGATAGCAATTCACATTGTCTGGTGAGTTGCACTGGTGCTGGAGATTTGTTGTCTTTTCTGACAAATGCCACTTGATAAGGTCTCCTGTAGTAGCACCCCTGTCCCTGTGAGATGTAATAATTAATATTTATTTATTTATTTATTTATTTATAACAGCACATTCGCCAAACAGTTGTCAGTTGTTCAACTGTCTGTTAACAGTTATTTGTTAGTTAGCTAGAATGCTGATTTGCTAGCGTCACTTTTGACAGCTTTAACAACACTCGACGACGGCTGCTCTCCGGCTCCATCTGTGATTACTACACTCTCAAAGTCACAGTGCTGTCTTTGTGTTTGTTCTTACAACTTGTTTTCAAGAATTATATTAATTTTTCTTAACCCACTGGCTAGTTGACTCATTTAAATTCGAAATAAATGCACAATTTAATTTTGTAAGGTGTCCTAGTGAACAAAAATATGTTATAATAATGTTTTGCTAATATTCCTATCGGGGCGTAGGCAGCCGAGGGCCAGACGGGCACAGGCCCACCCACTCTGATGAAAGGCCCCCCAGTTTATTATACAAATTTAATATTTGTTAAATAATTATTGTTTAATCTATTTTAACACAATTAGAGAACTATAACATCTCAAATAACTAAAATAAATAACATGTGTTTTTGCATTATTCTAGATGAGTTTGATGGACAGCAGTGTTAGCCGATTGTTATCCAGGCTGTTTCGGCATGTCGCGCATGTAAATTCTCGCGTGTCTGTTCACTCATTCAGTTGGACTGTAATTTGCAGCTTTGTGTTAGAAAATGTTAGAAAAACAGCAGCAATGCATAATTCTTAAAAAAAAAAAAAAAAAAAAAAACTTGTACTGACTATTAATATAGTTAAGGTACTTTTATTATTAAATTAATATTACAATTAATTTACCCCGCAATAATTTCATAGTGCATCACCGCATAACTGACATGCAGTGAGGATAATAAAGATTAGGCTATCTTACTCCTCACTGAAAATGTTTTTAAAAGGTCTTTTAAAACAGGTTTATTATACAATAAATTGTAGACCTATAATTAAAATTATTAACACTGCAATCATCAATGAAAAGGCTTTATTTCAAGCACCGAATTTTTTAAAAAGAAGAAGAAAAAAAAAAACTGTTTAACACGAAGTACGTTTTGAGTTCGCGGTTGGGGGCCGTGGATTTGTGCTACACCACTGGACTCCGTCTGTTAGTTAGCATAGTGCCCTCTCACTTTTGCTCAGGCCCACCCAAAAATAAAATTCTGGCTACACCACTGATTCCTATTAAGCCATGAATATGTTATTTCAAAATCCAAAAAGAACAACCAAAACTTCAAAAAAAAAATTTATTTAAAAAAAAAAAAAAAAAAAAATTTTTTTATGAGAATGTTCCATTTGATCATATATATATACTATTATCTGTTATGTTCAACTAAATTTTAAATAAAAAATAAAATGAAATATGTACAAATGTCTATGTACAAAATTGTACAATGATCCCTTTAAATACCATTATTTATTTATTATACAAACCAGTACAAAACCAGAAAATGTCAAAAACATAAAGAAACATTATGCACCTGTGTACATATAGACAGAACACGTAATATGCATGCATATGACGTCACCATTTTCACAAGTTTGTATATTTATAGTTTTCATGGACACTATCATTTTTAAAAACTTGCACTTTGAAACCCATTTTCAAAAGTTTGCACTTTCAAGTCTCCAATCACTTACCCCCATGTCGCTCCAAACACAGCATACACATACACAGCATACGGTGAAATGAAGAGACACAGAGAAGACCGTTGACAAAGGTATAATTGAATAAAGTCATTATTTTTGTTTTCTTTGCTTACAAAAAGTGTCCCCATCGCTTCATATAACCCAGATTGCATGTCTGATGGCAGAGTACCGACGACGAGGAGACACTGTGACTAAAGTGTCAAGCCTCCATGTTTTCATCCAAAATATTGAAATTGCGTTTCCAAAGACGAACAGAGCTCGGGTTTGGAACGACATGGGGGTAAGTGATTAATGACAAAATTTTTTTTATGGTGGAGTATCCCAAAAAAAAAAAAAAAAAAGTTAAAAAATTCAAACAAACTTCCCTCAACAAAAATTCTCATTTAAAACAAAAAAAAATATATATATAAAAAAATATATATAGGTTATATATTTGTAACGTTCCCACACGGGACCGAAAGCGAACGATTCAAATAATCTTTAATGACAAAATAAATACAAAACAGCGCGACATACTGCCGCGCATAACCAAAACCCATATACAAAATAAAACCCAGGCCTGGTATTCTCTCGTCCTTCACTTCGTCGCTCCTCTTTTGTATTTCCCGATCTCCTCCGTGGGACTCGAGACCGGGTGAGTAGCAAAAGCTCATTTCCCAAATCCAGTGTTCCCACGGCTCTCGGCCCCGCCCCACTCGTCACAATATTTTTACGTTTTTTTTTTTAAGGATAAAATCCAGTGCAGTTGTGTTGTAGTCATCAAACAACGACCACCCATGTTGACAACCTAGATCTGCTTAATTATTAAACACAGCTGCTGGCTGATTCTGTTGAATGCTGTATGTATGTACTGTTCTATATATTTGTTTCCTGAGGTTCAGGTTCCAGAAATAGTCAGTGTGACAGAGTGTACAAGCCGTGGAGAACACTGATAAATGAGCTGACAAATCTTGTTTCTGTAAGATCTTGACAGCAATGCAAGTGGCATGTAATTCTCTGTTGTGAGAGAGCGAGGAGAAGAAGAGCGGACAGCACCGAACCCGGCCCCTGGAAGCCTCTGGGAGACCACACAACTCCAGCTAGAGACCGCGTATCTGCAAGATACTGAACATATGTTTTATTCAGTGATAAAGATCCAGTTTAAGTCAACAGTACACAGTTTCAATACAAAAGAGAAGTGGCAGATTATTTATTTATTCATAGTGTGTATGACATGATCCAGATATATCACAAATAATCACAGTTAACCCTTATCTTATAGACCACAACAGCAAAAACTCCAAACATTCCTTCCCTCACTAAAGCCATAAAGCAGTTCAGTCTTCGGTCTTTGTCTTTTTGTCTGATTTTAATTTACCTTTTCACTTTAATTCAAGGTTTGTAGTGCTATTCTTGTAAAAAAAAGGAAAACATTTCAGATTTTCAGATTTCTAATGCATCTGAGATGGTCTATGGTTCACAATAGACCAGCATAGACCATCATTTTCAGAAAATAATAATATCATTAATAAATAATAATAATAATATATACTTTCCAAATACAAAAGCTCAAATACAAACAGCATGGATTAGATCATGATCTCTTGCGTGACGTAGGCAGGAATAACTGGCTCATTGTTTACAAGTGTGCTGTCCAAAAGTTGAATAGTCCTTGCTGTCAGTTTATTGTTAAAAATGGTCTGTTGTGTGTGTATACTGACTTGTGAGTCTTGTGTCGCTGTGGCTTTTACATCTTGTATAGCCTGGGGTGAGTAAATAATCAGGAAATGTTCATTTTTGGGTGAACTGCTCCTTTAACTGCTGGGAATTATTATCAGAATGTGATACAGTAAAAGTAGTTCTGGTACTTTCATGTGCGAATTCAACAGGGCAGGAGTGTGACAAGACCCCAGATCCTATTTTCTGCTTTTTACAACCGCTGGGTCTCCATCACTCTTTATTTTTTTATATGTGTGCACTACAGCCATTTTAATTGCACTGGCAATTGATTTAATATGCAATGGCTGTATTTTAACACCCCATCTACGCCGCACGCGAGCAACACGACTCGACAGCTCGCTTGATTATAATAAGTGCTTTCTCTGTACACGGGCAATGAGCTTCACGCTAAAGTGCTGGCTCAAACAGTCAGGAGAAATTGTGCAGTGGACCCCGCGATGTGCGCTTGGAGTGAAGACAGTGATTATAATGGGAGTGTTCTAGATGATAAAACATTAAAACACGCAAAGGAAACATTCACGGCCATTTATTATATCACTACTCTATGTTCATATGGCTCTATTTCTGACTACAGCAGAACAAATAAACTGTGTAATTTGTTGTGTTGTGTTCATATCCAAGGGACTTGTTTTATTTTATTAGACAGACACTCAAAGCTGTGTGTTATATGCATGTAAAATAATTCAGTAAATATAAGCAGACACTGTCTTACTACCATTATTGTATCTATATACACTTGATACATAGTCATACAGAAATGTAATATATGACATATATTGACCTATATCAAGAGTGATATTGCCATATACTGTACTACATGTTTCCATATAATGTTTACATATATACATTCTCTGGGTAGATGAAGATAAGCATTTTTATGATACAGCATTTATATAATTTTCTGTGTCACCCAATACTAGTACAATAGTTGCTGTTGGGATTAAAGTTGTCTTCACACATACCGATGTGCACAATGGTGAATAATTGGAGACTAATAACTGAAATTAGCCTACTTTTTTATCAAATGGGCCAGCCTACTTTGGTCAAATTTAACAGAAACACAGTCAGTGCGTAATTTAACTGGAACAACTTCATCTCACAGTGAATCTCTGAAATCTAAAATGGACTGTGGATCAGTATTGAGTGTTGTCATGCTGCTGCTACATGCTACGCACACAGGGCCTTTTCATTTCCTTAACCGGATCCTTTTAAGAAGGTATCAGCCATGCGCCCACATCCATAGTGTGAGTTAGGAGGGTATTTATAAACTCAGCGAGAGGTCCTTTAGAGCAATAAATTAAATTAAACACCAGAACATCGAACTCATCCCAGGGTTCATGACTTAGAATTATTTACACAGTGATGTAGTGAGAGAGCAGTTAGACTTTGAACATGAACACCTAGAAAACAGTCAAAGGTGTGCTTGATTATTGGAGATGAGTCAAGTCAAGTCATCTTTATTTATATAGCGCTTTAAACAAAAAAGATTGCGTCAAAGCAACTGAACAACATTAATTAGGAAAACAGTGTGTCAATAATGCAAAATGACAGTTAAAGGCAGTTCATCACTGGATTCAGTGATGTCATCATGCAGCTCAGTTCAGTTTAAATAGTATCTGTGCAATAATTTGCAATCAAGTCAACGATATCGCTGTAAATGAAGTGTCCCCAACTAAGCAAGCCAGAGGCGACAGCGGCAAGGAACAAAAACTCCATCGGCGACAGAATGGAGAAAAAAACCTTGGGAGAAACCAGGCTCAGTCGGGGGGGCCAGTTCTCCTCTGACCAGACGAAACCAGCAGTTTCAATTCCACGCTGCAGCAAAGTCAGATTGTGCAGAAGAATCATCTGTTTCCTGTGGTCTTGTCCCGGTGGTCGTCTGAGACAAGGTCTTTACAGGGGATCTGTCTCTGGGGCTCTAGTCCTGGTCTCCGCTGTCTTTCAGGGCTGTAGAGGTCCTCTCTAGGTGCTGATCCACAATCTGATCCGATCTGATACATACTGGATCCGGGTGACTGCAGTGACCATCCGATCTGGATAAAGACTGGATCTGGTGGCTACGGTGACCTCGGAATAAGAGAGAAACAGACTAATATGAGCGTAGATGAAGAATCATCTCACGTGACGCTGGTGTAGATAAGCCCAGGAGGTGAGCCGCTGTGTGGGTAGAATAACATTACCTATGTGTTTTCTTCACATTTTCAAAAAAATTTTCACATTTAAAACATTTTATAATAACACTGAAAATTTACAAAATACACTATCTGTGTGTTAGGAATATTTCAATAACTTTTTTTTTCTTTTTTTTTTTCTGTTAATTACATTGTTGTGCCAGTAGGGGGAAACACGAGTGAGCCTGTCTTTATATGTGAGTCATTTGAATCTTTCCTACAACCAGTTCACTCAGAAACTCGTTCAGGAATTAAACAAGTGAATGGCTCTCTTGAGGGAGTCATTGTATTAGTCACTCAACCATTTTATTTTATTAACACTGATTCACTCAACGAGAGACACACAACGACTATTTGTACTGGCTAAACAACAAAAACAGTGTTATGCCTAAAATCTAAGTTCAATATTCAATATAACCTTCTTGTTTATACTGTTATATAAAAACAATTACAAACTTGCAATCTTGCTGTTTTCAAGATTATTTAGAATATAGAGCACAGAGTGTGTTTTATTGCTAACTATAACCTGTAAAGTGGCAAATTACGTTTTGTGTGTGTCATTTCTAGGCCTCCCTAAAACCTTCTCACCAACTTAATCACAATCAATACCATAAAACCTAAAAATAACACATATGTCCACAAAAAAAAAAAAACAAAAAAACACAAAAACCCCACACTCACAAAACCACAACAAAAAACACAATACTCCCCCTGGATATTAAATTTATTGTACCAGAACTGACTTGTTGGCAGTCATTCGAATGAAATATTTTTCATGAGTAAAATCGTGTGATCTGCTATTGAGCCTCTGACCACCTAAATCAAACAGATTCCTTTAAGTGAGGTGGGACGTCCTGTTTGCTGAAGCAGCACTCGCATCTATTTGGTTTGGAGATGCAGTGCACAGCGGTGTATTGTTGGTTGCTAGCAGCTTGTCTGGAGAGCCCGGGGAACTGTGTGTAATTGAAATGTCATCGTGGCGGAGTAGAGCTGGACTGCAGCAGAGGTTTTAGGCATGCTTGAGTGCATGGGAGACAGATGAGGAACAGCCCAGTGCCCACAAAGTGGCATCCGCCCACGCAAGACTTCAGCTCCTGGAGAAAGCCCTACACAGCCCCTGCACATTCTCAGCTCGTCCTGCCCACTGACAAAGATTAATGAGGTCTCATGACGGTCAAAATTATTAAAGCAAATGGCTGGCTAAATAAGATCTTGAAAGGACAGCTCGGCGACTTTTGTGCAGTATTTCTTAGGGCTAGAGGGGAAGATAGAACAGAGTGTTGCTTTGAACCTACACTCGGAACAATCAAAGTTCCAATTAGAACCAGACAGAGATTTGAAGCCTAATGTCACAGGGAAGCTTTTTATTATGTTCCATGGAAAAACATTTAATTCTCTAAGACCACATACACAATGGAAGTCCTTCCTGAAATTATGATGATTGACATAGTGGTATCCATAACAACGTTTGAAATAACCTTCTTTTTTTTAACACTGTAAAAAAAAAAATTGCTAAATTTACAACCTAATATTTTTATAACTTCAAAGCATTTATTTTATTAAAAGCCATAATGTTAATACACTAAGCTACTTGAACTAATAAAATATGCATTGGTTCTCAAAATGTATTAAAAACCACCATAATAATACAGGTGGCACAATAGAAAGCAACATGATGAAATAGACTTAATCATATGTGGTCTATTCATAAAACAAGGCCAGTTCTCATTTGTAGATGAAACACAGGGTCATACACACAAAGACTGTAAAATACATGACACTAAAATAATGCAATGCAATTTATGTAAGCATATGATGCAACACAGAACATGCCAATGTACATTACTGATAACAATAATGAGAAGAGACAAAAGTATTTATATAAATTTGCTGATTTCCACTATAAATCAAATCATAATTCAAATCATAGACATTACAATATAATATAGTAAAATTATATATAATGTGATTGTTAAACCATGTACAAATTTTTATATATAATGTGATTGTTAAACCATGTACAATTTTTATAACTTAAACTTACATACTTTAGAATTTATCACATTCGCATTCTTTTCCAATTTTTTTATTTTTATTTTTATACAGTAAGATCCCCTTACCAAACCAATCAAATTACATAACATATTATCACAAAATAAATAAACTATAACATACAAATAAAAAAAAAATACAAAACACACATCTCTGGTGGGGCATTTTTATTTATTTATTTATTTATTTTTATTTTTTAGCTTTTGTGAGCCACATTTCTTAGATTTTATAAGGGTTTGAGGGCATATAGTCAACAATCTGACAAGATCAGCAAATTAAAATGCTGCATAAAGTTAAAACTGCTTTTGTCGATAATTCCAAAAGGTTAATTAACAGGTTTTACTGTAGCATTTTTACATTCTTTTCCAATAAAATTTGTATTTTTATACAGTAAGATCCTGTGTCCTTATTAATCCACTTTTATTACATAATAACAAAAATAAAAAACAAATTACAAATAACAAAAAAGCAAATTTACAGTGAAAAAAAGAAATAAAAAAAATAAACAAATGCATAAATAATTAAGCAGCCCTAGTACAATGCACTTTTATTGTTTTGCTTTTATCTTACATATTCATTGTCAAAAATGTATTTGTGTAAGCAACGTAAGCAATAAGGATGCAAGTCACATGTCTGTGGGGCATTTTTATTTTTGTTTGCTTTTATAAGCCACATTTCTTAGATTTTATAAGGGTTTGAGGGCATATAGTCAACAATCTGACAAGATCAACAAATTAAAATGCTGCATAAAGTTAAAACTGCTTTTGTCGATAATTCCAAAAGGTTAATTAACATTAACAAACATAATTACATTACGTAATGCCTAACAAATTATTCGAACTGCAGCGCTGCTCAATATAATGACTAGAAGCTGCTTGCCTGAGGAACACAGAAGCACAGTCGCCTGTTGTGTAAAGTCATTATACGTTCATCCATTCAGGCCTTGAATTTTGTGAAGCAGCTTTATAAGTATCAGTAATGTTGCAATATGGCTGCAGCATTACTATTACTACTGTATACGGTTACTAAGGTATTGTGACTGGTTGCTAGGGTTGTTTGTTGCTCAATAAATTATATCTCTTATAGAAAATTCCCTTTTTGCAACATCGCTTAACTCTGATCTGTCAGATGTAATATCATCTATATTCATTTACATTATATTTGAAGGTCAGTCCACTGATAAGTGATTGCAAACAAGTGAATTGCTCGAAGTAATTGATTTGTTGTTCAAGCTCCACAAAGTCATGTGCTGTGATATTGCTCACATAACTTTAGACATTTGATGAAGCTATTGTGCCAGAAAGGCAAGCGTTCACTTTGACCTCGACGCCTTCCTCAAGAGTATAATTAATGGCACAATTAAACACGTGATGCATGAACAGAAAGAGAACGAGCGAGAGCGAGGAAGCGAGGGAGAAAAAGGGCCCTCGGATCATTGGCGCCTGAAAGAGCGGCAGTAACATCGGAGCCATTTCCTATCAAGCATGGCCCAAACATGTTAACTGAGTCATTTGTCTCATGATGTCGAATGATCAAGCATTGCTTTAAGGCTGCAGACAGCGTTGTGAAAGCCTGCTGCAGTGATGCATATTAGATTCAGCGTGCCATGACAATCGTTAGATCATTTTGAGTCTCTGAAGAGAAGCTTGGTTGGGACATTTGGCAACTGATGTGTGAGATAGTCAATATAAATGCATTTTCCTAAAGTCTGATTGTTTCAGATCCAAAAACTTGTGGCGTTTCCCCCCCACCCTGAAGTTTCTTTTCTCACTAACACTGCTCATGTTTGTCTATGGTTCATAAACGTTTGGTCACAAAATGAACAGCATTTGCATGGCAGTTATGGGCTTGTAAGGAGGCTGTGCCAGAGAGGTTTTCTCTCAGGTTTTCCAATGCAACATAATGAAAACTTCATCAATGT
The DNA here is from genome assembly GCF_018340385.1 of Cyprinus carpio. Classification (NCBI taxonomy): domain Eukaryota; kingdom Metazoa; phylum Chordata; class Actinopteri; order Cypriniformes; family Cyprinidae; genus Cyprinus; species Cyprinus carpio. Next base: position 419,798 of record NC_056620.1, read on the forward strand.
TGTGATTAAATGTTAGGAGTGAAGTTTATTGTGTTGTCCGCACAATAAAGTTTTTCATGATGTTGCCTCTACCCAAGCGTTACAAAGACCGTATGATTCGAAAAGCCACAAAGTTTGAGAATATCCAGCCCTTAAAGCTGTCATTAAAAGTGCAAATTGGGAGGGAGTTCACATTAATGGGCGTTGAAAATTATGAGAGGGGAGGGAAGTGAAGCAGGTTCTCAAAGACTGTCTCAGACTGTATTTATTTTGTCCGAGGAACACAAAAGGAGGTGTTAAAGAGAATGATGATGATGCTCTCATCCCAAAAATAAAAAAAGAGAAGCATTTTATCTTATATTGTGCCTTGTCCATGTCTAATGTTTAATACAAATCAGGAGTGATATTATGGTCCAGTGAGCTGGGGTGTGTTTCCCGTACATAAATCACTGATTAACTACCATAATTTGTTGCAGAAACTAACCAGCTAGTCACAACTGTTTCCCAAACATAGCTGCAATTCTAGACTTTGAACCTCTTTGGTTGAGCAATGTAGGGCTCTCATTAATGATGCGGTGGAGTAATAACTTCTGCTAATTAACTGTTTCAAGATCTCCAAGATGCTGTACCTGATGAATACTTCACTGGTTTTTGTTCCCTGTCATTTTGCATTATTTGATGTTTGATTCATAGCAGATTCCTTCTTACGTCATGCTCTGAGGTTCCCTTGCACATTTATGCACATGCACATTCTTTAAAAAATTGGCACTGACTGTTGACATGCAAAAATAAAACTGAAATGTATATATATATGTATATATATATATATAATATATATATATATATATATATAATAATCTAATAATTTCATTCTAAATATTTATTTTTATTAGTCATCTTAATAATTTCAAATGGTTTAAAAACTTAAGTTGTTGATTCGTTGAGTCATTGATCTGTTTAACCGCACACGTCATTACTAACAAGAAACAATGCTTCTAACCACAGGTCGAGAGCTGTAGTTTCAGCTACACAAGTTTGCAATGCTGTTTGTGAATGTTTGTTCCAAATATTGTTTTTGGAAAACATCAAAGCATTGAACTATGTAAGTAGCGACAGAACTTGCAACGATAGTAAACTAATAATGCTTTTGAGAAATGCAACCCTGCTCGTGCCTGTGCAATATTTCTGCAATATGATATTACCGTGCATTGCTTCTTATGTGTTTTGTAAGTAAATAGTCCGGTGAGTGGCACTAAATGTGCAATCAGTTTTATTGGCAACAAATGAACATGAATCTGGAATTTCATTACACTGGTAGTTGTAAATACTGTATCGCAGCATCTCAGAAATGAAATGTCAGTGAGTGCTGCTAAAAGATTAATACTGTATCATGCCACACACACTTTACCTACAATAGTGTTAACAAAAGCAAGCATGAGATAAAAATACATTTGCTGAAGCAAACATGCCATTATAGCTTGCTTCTACAAGTCTTTGTGCTCTTTTATCATGACTCGTCTCATTTTTGATGAACTTGTAGCAATTCACATCAAAGTACTGCACCGGGTGCGCAACTGAGCAAGTTTACCACATCAGAAAAGAGAAACATATGGAGATGTTTATTTGGTGCAAATATCAAAATGTATTTGTCTACAAATCATGCACTATAAAATGTGTTTTGAGCTCATACTATAGTATTGTTTATGGAACTGTATGAAAATAAGTGTTTATTAATCAATAATTGGCCGTAATCATAATTTGTGTTAAAATTGATAAAAGAGTTTTGCAAAAGTATGTGTAGAGGCACATTTTTTTTTTTTTTTTCATGTTGAAATGGTTAGGAGGAAAAACTTGGAATCACATGGAAAACACTTATCGTACTTGGTTAGAATACAGTGTTGTTTGTCACATCCATGTTAGTTCTAATTCAAACTCTTTTCTGTTCTGAACAACACAGAAGAGAAGAGTTGCTAGGCATCGGAGAACATCAGTTCATGTGCTAGAAATTTATTGACAATGTTCACATTATCAACATTGTTTTTCAAATGATTTCTCTGATTGCGTGTGCACATGAAGCATTACTTTTCTGCAGTCTATCAAACTTCTCAAGGTGCAATCAGGGTCGAAACACCGGGTCTAATCAGAGAAGACAGCAATCAAGACTGCGAGGATCTCTGGTAATTTGAATCAGGAGTTTCACCTTCATCTTGCAAAATTTTCTCTGGCATCATTTGGGATTAGGTGTTATTAAATCTTCAAATACGTCATTCGGCATTCTTTGTTTTCTCTAACTTTGTTTACTGGCCCTTCCATGAAGATGTGCATTTTTCAGTAGTGTACTTCAGCTGTTTACAACTGGTGTAGCATTTCCAGTAACTAGCCAGTTTTTCCAACAAGTAGCTTCTTAGCATCTATTATGTATAGTATATAGTAATATAACTTATACAACCTTATATTGTGCATTTAACCCTACAACCAAGCTCTCTTTCTTGTAAATAGTATTTTGAATCATTGAATTTAATCAATTCATTCAAAATGATTGTTTTTATTAGTCAGCTGATTAATTTCAACTGGGTTAAAAAATTAAGTTGTTGATTTGTTGTGTCATCAGTCCCTGTAGTTCACTGTAATATATATATATATATATATATATATATAAACTGCTTCTGCTGTTCTATTTTATTTTATTTTATTTCTCTTTCAGCGGTCAGATTAGTGTAAAAATGATTGAGATGGCCAATCTAATACTTAACAGTTGTTTTATGACAGAAATGTAAAGTAACAAGTTTATATAACTTACATAATTAACATAAGACAATTGAATGTTTACATTTACATTTACGTTTAGTTATTTAGCAGACGCTTTTATCCAAAGCGACTTACAAATGAGGACAATGGAATAGGGCTGTGCGATATGGACAAAAAAAACAGACCTTGGGGGACTGCGGGAAGCAGTTGGACTGAGTCTGGAGTAGAAAACATCCAGAGCACCGTTGGCCACTATCACGATTTTTTGATCAATTTTGCGATTTTTTCCAAAAGAAAACCATTTCGATACACCCAGACATGCTTTACAGTCATAAATGCATTCAGTATAAATCTGAAACATATTTCCAAAAGAAAACCAATGAGACCAGGTATTCCTTTATCAAAACCTCCTGTTGTAACATGCCTCTAGAACAGACATAAATCAAAATAATCACTAAGTAAAGATGTCAAACAAAATGTCTAGACATATGGCAAAAAAAATAAATAAATAAATAAAATAAAACCTGTGTCCAGTTTAGTAACTACTTTATATAACTTACATAATTAACACAAGGCAATTGAATGTAAGAGACAATAAACTTTACCATAGCTGTTTAGGTATATGCCATTGTGCATATTTTATTTATTAATTTATCTATTTATGCATTACTTTATAAAAGATTCAAGTTATTGTACTATCTTTCTTTTCTTTTTTTTTTTTTTGTTACTTTTAAATCCTTTATTTCTTTAATCCCTGCATATAAGGGGGACCATTTCATTTGTGACAGCATCTGAGTAATCATGAATTTGTGATTTATATATTTTTATTGTAGGCCTACCTCATATATTCTATATTCATATGACTTTTCTAAAGGGTGCCTGAAGTACTTGACGATCTGAAGCTTGCAGTGGAGCAGGTGACAGTTTCAAGTGCTCGTGCTGTGGAGTGCATCAGGAGAGAAGAGGCGAGGAGCTGGAGGAGCGTGAAGTGTCTGGTGGCCTGTGGTGGAACGACTCGCTTCCCTCGCTGCGGGGCGTCTCGGTGACTCATTAATCTCCGCTTTTGTCTGTGTTTATAAATACAGAGACACGCTTCATGCTAATCTGGGATCTACAGAGGGATATGCTCCATCGGAGATGATTGCTTCATTTTGCATTTCCCCCAGAGTAAGCCCATAACGAGGGGAAGAGAGAGCAGAAGACCTGCCGCTGAGAACGATGTCAGGTGAGCGAAACCACTTCAATCATTGGAGGAAAACACTACAAACGTCCCTGACAGAGAATGACTCAGCTGTCTTACAAGACTACATCACCAGGCCCAATGACCTAGTTCTGTTACGCAATATACATGCAGTTGACCTGTCAGTGCTGGTTTCTTTTGGCTGTAGTGACAGCAGCCTCCACCGATGGCAAACGTCAGGAATATAAAGCTCTTCTGATGAGAAGAAGCTTTAAAAAAGAGCTGAGATCATGAATGAATGAACAGCTGAAGTGTACTGATACATTCTAAAGAGGTTCAAACTCAAACTGTAAATTGGACAAGATCTCAGCGAACTGAATTCATTTGCTCTTATTTCCCTATGCATTCCCATTTCTATCACTTTCTCTCCCGCTTCACTCAGCAGGGTCAGGAGAAATTCACTATGTACGAGAACCGAGTCCCTTTGAGTTTGTGAACTGAATTGGTCACGCGCCGCAGGATGTTGAATTGGAATTTGAATCGGAATGACAGGAAGAGGAATTTAACGAATTGCAATTCAAAGAAATTCGACACAGTCATTCAACAGAGGAATTTCAATAGTACAACAATAACACGATGGCCAAGAACAGATCACTTCCATCTTTTTAACTTTGCTTCTTGATGTCTGGCTCCATTTGGAGACTCTGGCTATAAATTAGCACAGGGGTTTTTGATGTTCCTAATATATAATGGCATATTTTCATGTACTGAATAAAGACCCATCTATACAGTGTGAGAAAGAATGCACAATCTTTATAAAAGAAACATGTTTTTACATAATGGATTTTTATGTTGTCATTATACTAAAGTAAAATAATTTAAATATATGGAACATTTTATTCTTGTGTTAAGTTGACAGAGTATCCTTTTTACCAACCATTACAGCAATGTTAGATGCACACAACTTTAAATGGTTAAAAACAAGCAGATATTGTTTTTATTTCCATTTAGTAGGGCTGTCAGTTGTGAATAAGTGTGCTTTATCGTATTAAATGTGTATTTAAAAAAAAAGTACTTGCAGAAAACATAATATTAATGAAATAAAAGGTCAATTAAGTGTCCCTAGCATTTTAACCCACTTAAGCACACTTTTAAAAAAGTGCCCTTTGAAATAAAGACAAAATAATTATTATTTTAAACATGATTTAAAATGTATTTTAAAGTAAAACATTTGTTTTAATATAATTGCAAAGTGCACTTTTTAAAACGTAATTAAGTGTGTTAAGCAAGTTCTCTTTACACTTAAGTGGCTTTTTATTTCATCCATATTACATGCACAAGTATAGTTTTTTTTTTTTTAAATAAGTTTATTATTTCAAGTACACTACAAGTGTGCATTCAGTACAATTAAGCACACTTCCTTTTCACAAGAGAAATTGTGTTGATTTCATGATTGATTACGTTTATTTTTACGGTCAGATGAAAAGTGTTTACAGACCCTAAACATAGGCCAAGAATATGCTAAACTCTGTGTTTTCTTCTTTCTTTGCTTCTCTGCTGCTGAATTAAATGTTTTCCCTGCTTCTCTCACCATCCGGGTTTTGTTTGATACCAACTTCTGTTGCTGCAGGCGCTGAGAGCCTCAATGCTTTCCAAAGCCTTACAGCTACACATTTCTCCACATTGAGCATTAATCAGAAAACAGGGCTTTCTTGCCATAATGTATGAGTATTCATTCAAAACCAACAAAACAAAAAAAAAAAAAAAAAAAAAAGAAAACTGTATATATCATATACAGGGCCTGAATTAAAACTGCATCACAGTCTCTACAAAAAAAAAGCTAAACAGGCTTGGATGACCTACGGGTTTGAAACTCATTTGCTCATTAAATGTATATCTGTAGATAGCAGATGAATCTGATGAATCCATCGAACAAATGATAGTTCATAAATCCAAACATGTTTTATTCATCTGTTCTTCTCTGTAGGTGTGTGACTAATAAGAGAGTAAAAATACTAAAAATTATCCATCGTTTACAGAATCATAATTGACTCAGAATCCAGTTGATTATAATCACTCATATCCAGTGTATTACACTCTCATATCCAAAATATCAATTCTTGAAAAAAAAAAAAAAAAAAAAAAATAAAAATAAATAAATAAATAAATAAAAAACGCCACAAAAATCCACAAGACACATGAAAAAAATCTAACTGCTTCCTAAGCATTATATATATATAGATATATATATATATATATATATATAATATTAGTATATACATATAATATATATATCATATATTGAGTAAACGGTTGAAGTGAGGTGATTTTTAAAAGACTCTTGTCATAAACACAACACATTCAAAAAGACACTTGACATAAAAAAAAAAAAAAAAATAAAAAAAACTAATGAAATTGAAAAATTAAAAACATTGCATTTATTTGTTTGTTTCTGATAAAATATTACATTAAAACAATAATAGTAATATATATATATATATACATATATTATCATCATTATTATTATAAAGGGGCACATCTCTTTTTAAATACAGTACATAGCACATATATTTAATTTTTTAACCCCTTAACTGAAACTCACATTTTTAAACATAGACTTGTAAAGTGCACGATCCAAACGTAGATGTTTATAATTCATGAACGAAAACATTTTGTAGCATGATATTGATGTTCCATTTTCCTGGTAATGCAATGTCTGATTTAAAAAATGGGTTTCAAAGGATGAATTTTGAGATTTTAAGTTTTCAGTTGATATATAACTTCTGATGATTTCTAAAGTGTGATAGTGAAAAAGGCAATGAAAAATACTTTTTTTTTTTTTTTTTGACAAAGGTCAGAACTCCTATTATGATGTAGATTTTTGAGGGTGCACTCTTGTCATAAACCGCAAACCTCATGCAATCTGAAACCACTTCCTCACAACCTCATTAACCATCACATTAAAATCTGTAAATCAAGGCCCTGTTGTCTGTAAAACAACCCTTTTTTTCTTCCGCAGTGAACCATTTTTTGTTCCAACTCAACAATAAATCCATTTCCTCAGACTCTGGTGAAACAGCTGGGCGTCTGCAGCACCTTACCAGCTTCTGATAAAGCGTGTAAATCACCCACTCCTTCAGAATGGAAATACCTTCGTTTCACCAGTTTTGCTCGTTGCTTTACAGTGAGAGGCCAAGGAGGAAAGAAAGCAGCGAGTGAAGTGATGGATTCCTGCAGTCGGGGAAATTCACGGCCGCAGTCTCCAATCCATCATGTGGGAAATGCGAGGGGAAAGGTGGTTATAAAAAGCCCTCAAAACACAACGCTCCTGTCCCGCCCTAGTATAAGCAAAGAGGGAAGTAACATCATTTACAAAGAGAGCAGAGAGGCAAACACAACAGCCGGCTGAAGACGTATTGCAGGGAAACTCATTTCACATGTCTCTGTTTGACGGAAAAAGCCCAGAGCTTTAAAATGGGTCTTTTATGGAAAATCCATGCAAATGCTGCAAGAGTGTTTGGAGAGGAGTCACCAACACTAATCACACTGTAAAAAAAAATAAAAAATAAATTATATTAATAATAATAATAATAATACTAATAAAAAGAAGAAGAAGAAGTAGAATAATAATCTGTAAAATTTATGGTAAAAAACTGGCAGCTGTGGTTGCCGGAATCTTACCATAAAAATTAGTCCTGTCAAATGATTAATCACACCCAAAATAAAGGTTTTGTTTACATAATACATGTATGTGTGCTGTTCAAATTAATTATAATAATTAATAAAAATATATATATATATACACATATATAAACAACACAGATATAAAACAGTTCCGATATATATAAATATCTATATATATATATATATATACACTAATATATATATATATATATAAAGATTTCGCGATATAAATGAGGCATGAATTTAAATATAGACATAGTGAAATTTTTCCTGAATATAAATATAGAATGTACATTTAAAACATATATATTATGTAAACAAAACTTTTAAACACACACATATAAAACAATTACAAAACACTAATAAAAAGTTACATTAACAACATTATGGCGTACTAACAAAAATAAACTAAACAAAAATTTAAAACATACTGTAGATTTGAACCGAAAATGCTACCATTAAAAACATACATTTCACTTCCTTACACAAATTAACGAAAAAAAAAATTATACAAATTTGTCAATCAATAGTTCTTTAAACCACAATTAAAAAAAAATTTTTTTTCCACTGTAAATTAAACATTCTTTCACTTCCAAAAACTGTATATTACCATAAAATTGCATGTAATGTCCATTATCCAATACAACTTGGACTTACCCTTAAGCAGTTAATAGGTTTTTACTGTAGCATGTTTGCAGTGTTTTGCCATTAACCCTTGTATGGTGTTTGGGTCTGTGGGACCCGTTTTCACTTTTTATCAAAAGAGAATAATAACACTATAATAAAGTGTTTTTTCAAAATCCGACTCATGTGCCTTGCCTCATTTCAGTGAAGAACCATATATCAGAACAAATTTTCATTGACCACTCACTGTACACCCCCCCCCCACATATTATATTACACACAGAATGTCGGGTCCACTAGACCCAGAGCTAGTAAAAGAGTGGAAATTTTAGATCATGTGCACCTTCACTCGGTTCTCCTATTGTCTGGGCCTGCCATTAGAATGTGTTTGTGTGTGTGTGTGTGTGTGTGTGATAGAGAGAGAGAGAGTCTGTAAGGGTGTGAGTGTAAGTGTGAGTTTTGTGTTTCTGCTCCTGCCATTCCCACACAAGGTTGTAGCACTTAATTCATAAATTGGATCTAACAAAAGTAATGGGCAAATTTTTACACCATATATGCTGTTTATATTGCTTGTAATTGGGATAAAGTAAGCATCTAATGTGTATTTTAACATATAATTTTTGATTGTGTTGAATTAAAAACCAAAAACTGCAGCAGGTCTACCAGACCCACGAACACTGGCTTAGTAACAAAAATATGAACATCATACAAGGGTTAAAATCACAGTCATTTTGGAAACTGCGGGTGTTCTGAAGAATCAAGAGCATGTCAGTTTGAGAGGTGAGTACAACTCGGAGCACTGAAATATTCAGTTCGCTCTGCTTAAACTCTTGAAGCCCACAGACAGAACCTTGCTTATTAATTCTTCATATTCCAGATGACTAGAGTTTTACAAAGGAACTGCGAGATGAATAACAAGTAGAGTTTCTCAGACCTTCTGTTGGAAATGTGATTTTGACACACAAACTGACCCGAGAGCATTTCAACGTGAAGCCGCCAACTTTGTATCCCTAAGTCCTTTTTTGATCTCGCAGAGAAAGATGAGACCAGAATGGCTTTCCACAGTGGTTTTTCGTGATAAGGAAGGAGTTTTATATTTGACACACTTTTGGCAAATAGGTTTTTAAATAACTTTCTTCCTCTGGAAAGCTGCCAGTTTTGGGGGAAAGGGAAAAAGTGTATTGTTCAAAGTTTCGGTGATGTGAAAATACTTTCCAAATGTGTCTCCGAATTTGGTTACATTTCAAGTGTTGGAACCCCGCAAGACTCCAAACTTACCAGAGGCATTGGAAATGCACTCAGAAAAAATAAAAATAAAATAAAAATAAATAAATCATTCTTCAGATTTAATACCACTTTTGGCTTAAAAAAATCTAATATTTTATTTCTAAACCTCAACAAGGCCAATGGCCAATAGCTTCCCCCAAATGTGTGAATTTAAAAAATAAGAGAGCACAATTATCTATAAGAAATTATACCGTATATAAGTCCTCATAAACTACATAATTTTGGCAGAGTAAAGACAGAATTAAGTCAGAATAACTAGGCAAACTTCAGTCAATCTGTGGAGAATAAATTAAACTGTACACTCTCCCCAAAACCTTATGCAGTTTCAAACTAGCTTTATGAAAGTGTGTTTGATATAAACATCCCAAATTATACTGACCATAGATGTAAGCCATTTTGACTATATTTTAATTTTCTACACTCTAAAACATTATTTTTTTATGGTAAAATAAAACAAGGATTATTGGAGTACATTTTACAACAAAATACGGTTTTAGTCTTTCTACTTCAAAATTTCATAATAATTTAATGTTACTTGCCATTTATTTTTATTTTTTTGTAAGTAATTGTGAAATGTACTAGTAATTTCTGAGTTTCTACACCATTTTTTCACTGTAGTGCAAATGCACTGTTATTATGCAATGCTTAAAAAAAAAAAATAATCTACAAAACACATTTTGCATTCAACAAAAATGTTCAATGTCCCTCTTTTTCATCTTGTTTAAAGCATATAACATTTTATTTATACAAATAAATTAAATAATTATGACAATGTTTCATGATATATAAGGAAACTACACAAGTCTCTGTATTTGGTTGTAAGGTCTAAATGTAGATCCAGTTTTGGCAAATGAACATCACTGAAATTGATTGCAATTGATTAGCTCATTTAAATGAAGAGCAAGCAGGAAAAAATCTATTTTCCAAATCTGTCGAGAGATGCCTAGAGGAGATGAGTCTTATTACGCACTCATATACCTCATGCTGAAATGACTAATGATCGAACGTATCATCATTTCAGGGCATTAGACTCTTGTGGGAAGTTCTTCCTTCTTCTCAAACTTTATTGATTTGGTTGATTTCGTTTCATTATCAGAGATCACTGCTCTCTGGTTTATTCTCGTCTCAGACCGGCTCCAAAAAAAACGTTCAGAGCTTCACATGCACTGAAGAAGTCATTAAGCAAACAACATAGTCCTCTGCTCTTTCCAGACTGATTTTGCTCTCTACATTAATTACGAGTTTGATTTCTGTCCCAAATGTGGTTGCACACATGCACTGTGAGCATGTTTCCGGCTAATAATGTTCAAATCCTCTGAAGTGCCTTCAAAGATGTGAGTGATTAAAATCTGTGTCTTATTTTTGTCAGGAAACAGAAAGCGATAAAGGAGATTAGAACTTGGCACAGACGCCCAAGAGGTTTATTCTACATCTCTTAATGGCACTGTGATTCCCAATAGGACAGAGCAAGTGAATTATTCCGAGCGGATTGGGAAGATTGATGGGAAACGCAGGCTAGGAACTGCCTTGTCTGAATAAGTTAGTCACACTCATTTGAAATGAGCTCAGATGCAGAAATCATCCCAACTGCTCCACCATGCACATTAGGAATTTATTGTAAAATTATTTTCATTTCTTTTGATTCTTGCCTCCTCATCAGAGAAAAGAAGAAAACATCTAGATGGTATTGCTCTTGTCCTCTCATAAATCATATTGGGATTTGATACTTAATCAACTTTTTTCTCCTGACTCCTCGACGTCTTGACATGAATGCAAATGCATTTTTTTTTTAAATTTTTTTTTTTTATAGTGATCGTTACAGATGTTTCTCTATTACAAATGATATCTGATCTGAAAATGAACTAGGAGTACAGTTTGTATTGTTGTTGGTGGTTTTAATGCAGACTCTTCTGAATAGCTGTGAAAGGTGTAGTTACAGCATCTGCCAGCAGGGGCTCGGTCTCCTGTCATACTAAGGCTCTGACTTATCAGCCATTAATTCTAAATTAATTAGTTGTGATTGGTCACTGACTGGTTTACGAATTACTTTCATACTTACAAAGAAAAAGACATTTGTAGTATGTATTATAAATATATCGTAATATATAGTATTTCTGTAAAAAATATTTTTTTTCTTTTTCTTTTTTTGGGGGGGGGGGGGGGGTGTTTGTGTGTGTGTGTGTGTGTGTGTGTGTGTGTGTGAAATAAACTGTAAAATAAAATAAAATAAAATATGTTATAGTATTGTGCTTAAAATTAAATTAATTAAACTCACAATTCTGACTTTCTTACTCAAGCCAATTTCCACAACACAAAATAAAAAAAAACAAAATAAAATAAAATAAAATAAAATAAAATAAAATAAAATAAAATAAAATACACATATCTCACAATTCTGACTTTCTCACAAAAATAAAAATTTTTACACATTTCACATCACACCCCCCCACACACACAAAACAAAAAAAAAAAAAAAAAAAAACAAAGAAAAAAATTTTATATTTCAATTATAGATAAATCAAAATATCAATTAATCAAATGACAGAATTGTTTTGGGAAAAGTTGCAATTATCTTGATTGATTGATTGATTGATTGACTGACTGATTGATTGACTGATTGATTGACTGACTGATTGATTGATTGACTGATTGATTGATTGATTAACTGATTGATTGATTGATTGACTGACTGACTGACTGACTGATTGATTGATTGACTGATTGATTGATTGATTGACTGATTGATTGACTGATTGATTGATTGATTGATTGATTGATTGATCGATTGATTGATTGATTGATTGATTGGCTGATTGGCTGATTGATTGATTGATTGGCTAAGTTGTATGTTTGTTTATTTCTGGGTGAAAACAGGCTTAAGTTGTCTGATTGACTGGATTGATTGATTGATTGATTGAATGAATGAATGATTGACTGATTTATTGATTTATTGATTGATTGACTGATTGAGCTGACTGGACTGGCTGATGAATCTGACTTGAATGACTGATTGAATGATGATTGGTGAGTGATGATGATTGATTGATTGATTGATTGATTGATTTGACTGACTGACTGACTGACTGACTGACTGACTGAATGATTGATTGATTGATATGTTTGTTTATTTCTGGGTGAAAACAGGTTCAAGTCGACCCTAGCATTCACTGAATTAAGCATTCAGTTTTGAGGTTAATAAAATAAAATAATAAAAAAAAAAAGTTTATACAAAAAAAAAAAAAAAAAAAAAAAAAAAAAACAATTTGGGATTGATTATTATTATTATTAGTAGTAGTAGTATTATTTACAGTTTATAAATGTTTACTATAGGGCTTTACAATGAACTTTGATTTGTGTTATAAATAAATAACTATTTTTATGCATAATGTTCAACAGGACATTGGTGCACTCAAAATATAAATGAACGAACAAACTCAACTTTTAAGCATTACATAATGCTAATGACTTTTTAACGGACACTGACCAGTCTCGCTCATTGTTCAGAACGGTGGCTAGCATGTGTCATACATGATTCAATGAGCCCGAGAACATTTATGAGCTCCATCTGGCCACCGAGCTACAATAAACAGCACACGCTTTGCATTATTACATGCACAAAACACACACACACACACACACAAACAATGTTTTCTTAAAATAAGCTAGCAATCAAATAACAAAAGCTCAGGAAATGTTCACTTGCATACTAGCTTTGGTGAAATTGGCATCTCAACTGAATACTGAGTGCCGGTCTCCACTGTTTCTGTGCTGTGAGTCGATTAAGGTGTGATGTTTTGATGCATCAATATCTCTGCAGACGGCCTTTAGAATGATAAGCATGGATAAACAATATGACAGGCTGCCTTATTGCAGATTGAGAATTCTGCGGTTTATTTATGCGTCTCTGGAGGCACTGACCGCCTGCTTTTGCTCACAACAACATCTGAAATTCTCCTTTGAAGCTCTAAAAACAGAACCCTAAACACAGCTATGGATTTGCTTCTTGGATTTCATCTGAAGATCTGAAGGTGAAGAAGAGCTGACGGAGTCCAATTTCCAAGCACCGTGCTTCCCTTCTCTTTCTCGTATTAGAACTTCCTGGACTTTTCTGTGTGTTTAAGGCAGTAATATCAGACCCATCCAGAGGCCTCTCAGCGGAGTGTGCTTCAGAGCTCCGTTCGCATCATGAAGGGCTTTTTATCTCCTGTCTGTTATTACCCAGCGTCCTCATCTGATGTGCGGGTGATAGGACGGATCTCCCCAGAGTAAATATAGTGAAATC